>NC_138563.1:4132397-4165677 GCF_964273705.1 Natrix helvetica
CGTTGGATATGTTCCCCACTTTGAGTTATTTGTGAACATTAATTAAAGGCGGGACACAAAATAAATAAATAAAGCATAAGCAGAAATCCTGGCTCCTGTGATGCACATAAGTTGCACAAGGGCTTCCCTCTCCAGAAGTCAGCTGGCTGGGTGCCTTGCCTTGAATCTTCTCTTCTTCCTGCTCCTTGGAGCCAACTCCATGTTGCAAAGTCTTCCACAAAAACACAGATGTAAATAAATGCGTTGAAGGAGGTTTCCTCTCCTGGGGAAGACAAACTTGTGATGGTATAAGGGTTGACATGCCACAGACGAGCTTTCAAATCCAGTCGTCTCCCTTGACCATCATATGGAGAACAGCAGGACTCCACGTCCAATCATCCCCAGGAGGCATTGGCCTAGAATCCAAAGCTTCTTGAGAAAGATCTCATCCATGATGGAAGGGAATCTGGGAGGCCAGATGGAGAACTGGAGGTCTTAGTTAGGCCAACTCTGGCTCGCTCGATTCCTACTGCGTGTTCTCCAGAATATTGGACTACAGCTCCCGTGAGTTGTAGTCAGATTGGGTCATTGTAGTCCAATAAAGTTTACTTTAGGGCAGCAACTTTAAGGTGGTGGACCTCAACTCCCAGAATCCCCCAGCTGACATGCTTTAATAAGGGTGGATTTCAACTCCCAGAATCCTCCAGCCAGCATGCTTTAAGATCTGTGGATTTCAACTCCCAGAATCCTCCAGCCGGCATACTTTAAGATCTGTGATCTTCAACTCCCAGAATCCCCCAGCCGGCATGCTTTAAGGGGGGTGGACTTCAACTCCCAGAATTCCAGTGTGGCTCGCTGGGGAATTCTGGAAGTTGAATTCCACCCATCTTAAAGTTAGATTGAGAAACGCTCAAGGAGTGTTTATGAATCATCTCTTGGTGGCCCTTGGAGACCCAAATATCAGCTGTGCGTGATGGGCTCTGTAACCCTTTTTCTTTCCTCTCTCTCTCTCCCCAGAGTCATCATCTCCACCATGTCTCCGCTGAAGACGTCAATCCTTCTCTTGGCTCTGTTCCTCCCGTCACTGCTGGCCACAGTGGACGATGGCTTGGGTCTGTCCAGGACTGGGTCCTCTTCTCCAGACGGTGGCAACCGTAGCTCCAAGTGTCAGGAAGTCACTGAGTGCCAGGAAGGTGTCATCTTACCTGTGTGGCTCCCTCAGAATCCTTCCGTGGGAGATAAGGTGGCCCGGGCCATCGTTTACTTCGTGGCCCTCATCTACATGTTCCTGGGCATGTCCATCATTGCCGACCGCTTCATGGCCTCCATAGAAGTCATCACCTCGCAGGAGAAGGTGATCACCATTAAGAAACCCAACGGGGAGACCACAACGACCAGCATCCGTATCTGGAACGAGACAGTCTCCAACCTCACCTTGATGGCCCTGGGGTCGTCCGCCCCCGAGATACTCCTGTCCATTATCGAGATCGTGGGACATGGCTTCCACGCAGGAGACATGGGCCCCAGCACCATCGTGGGCAGCGCTGCTTTTAACATGTTTATCATTATCGCCGTCTGCATTCACGTGGTCCCTCAAGGTGAGGTACGGCGTATCAAACACCTGCGGGTTTTCTTTGTCACGGCGGCCTGGAGCATCTTTGCTTACATCTGGTTGTACCTCATCTTGGCCTGGTTCTCTCCCGGCGAGGTGGAACTGTGGGAAGGTCTTCTCACCTTCCTGTTTTTCCCAATCTGCGTCCTCCAAGCTTGGGTGGCTGACCGCAGGCTCCTCTTCTACAAGTACGTCCACAAAAAGTACCGGACGGATAAGTCGCGGAGTCTCATTATCGAGACCGAGGCCGACATCGGCTACCCGAAAATGGACATCGAGTTGGATAACTCGCTCAAGGAAGGATCGGAAGGTCTGGGCGATACGGGGAAGGATCAAGACGACGAAGCGCGCAGGGACATGGCGCGTACCTTGCGCGATTTGAAACAGAAGAATCCCGAAAAGGACATGGAACAACTGATCGAAATGGCCAACTATCAAGTACTGGTCCAGCAGCAGAAAAGCCGCGCTTTCTACCGCATCCAAGCAACCCGTATGATGATCGGAGCCGGGAATATCCTCAAGAAACACGCGGCTGATGAGGCCCGCAAAGCGATCAGCATGCAGGAAGTCCAGACGGAGGAAGACGAATCAGTGACCAGAGTCGGTTTCGAACCAGCTCACTATCAGTGCTTTGAGAACTGTGGCTCTGTGGTCCTGACCGTGGCCCGTCGAGGAGGGGATCTGGCCTGCGTCAGTGTGCGAGTGGATTTCCGTACGGAGGACGGGACCGCGAACGCTGGCTCCGACTACGAATTTGCAGAGGGTACCTTGCTCTTCAAGCCAGGAGAGACACACAAGGAACTGCGAGTGGGGATAATTGATGATGATATTTTTGAAGAGGACGAGTATTTTTACGTCCATCTCAGCAATGTCAGGGCAGCCTGGGCTGAGCCGGGTCCGGCGCCTCCTCCGAAAGCTTGTCTCGCGCCCTCCAAGATGGCCACTGTGACCATCTTCGATGACGACCATGCCGGTATCTTTACCTTTGAGGGACCCTCTAAGCGAGTGAGCGAAAGCATCGGCGTGGTGCACATCAAAGTGCTGAGGACTTCGGGGGCCCGCGGGCGAGTGGCTATCCCCTACCACACCATCGAGGGAACGGCTAAAGCCGGCGAGGATTACGAGGAAGTAGCCGGCAAGGTGGAGTTTCAGAACGACGAGACGGTGTAAGATAACAGCATGGGGACCCCGATGGGAACGGCGGAGAGGGGAGGAAGGACAGTGAATGTGAGGGAGGAGGGAAAATGGGTCATCGAGTTATGGCAAACCTTTTCGACACAGAATGCCCCCCAAAAATGTGCGTGGGCGCCAGAGCACCGGGTTTCCGGCATACTCGTGCACCGGCCAGTTGGTCGTGCGTGCCAGAGCACTGGAAACGTGAAGAACAGCTGGCTGGCGCACACATTCCTGTGTTTTGGCCAGTTTGGGTCATTTTTCAGGGCATTTTTTTGGCCCATTGTGGGATCGAAAAACAGCCTGAGAATGGCCTGAAAAACGGTATGTTTTTTTGCCATTTTCTAGTGCTCCGGCACCCACAAGGACCAGCAGGCCGGCGTGCATGTGCACGCCGGAAAGCAGAAGAGTAGCTGGTGATGGCACACATGCCCACAATTACAGTGGAAATAAAAACGGGGTAATTTGAAGAGGGCAACGTACCTGATATTTAAGGCCTTGGGGAGGAAGAAAAGAAAACCTATAGTTATTTGGGAACTGGAGGATGGTTTTTGTCATTCCCGGCCGGGGTTTTCAGGAGGTTGGAACGGGACCGTCCGGCGTTTGAGAAATCTCGGCAATAAAGAAAAGCCGTTGACCTGAACTAAGGTGCCACCACCAAAAAGGCCACGCTCCTTATTGTGAGCTGCTGTACACCGGTTTGCGTCATGTCTTCATTTTCCAGGCCCTTTGAATAGTCCTCGGCTAGCAGCAGTTCATTTAGCGACCGTTCCAAGTTACAACGGCGCTGGAAAAAAGGGACTTACGGCCATTTTTTTCACACTTAACTTGCAGCATCCCCAGGGTCGCATCATTAAAATTCAGACGCTTGGCAACTAACTCATATTTATAACGGTTGCAGCATCCTGGGTGTGCGTGTGTTATGTGATCCCATTTTGGGACCATCCAACAAGCAAAGTCCACATAGGTTCGCTATCATGGATCTAGGCAGTCCTCGGCTTATGTTGTTCATTTATAAAATTTGTATCCATCCATGTTTTGTCCCATAACTCTGGGCAGCTCACAACATAAAACAACCTTTGGGAAACGTTAAAACAGTAAAAAAGACAGCAGATTAAAAAACATTCACAAATGACTTACGATCCCCACTGGCTCCAGAATGACCGTCGCTAAGCGAGGAGGAGTTAAGCGAGCCTGATGTTATGACGTCTTTTAACTGCGGTTGTTAAGAGAATTAGTTCTTAAGTGAATCAAGTGATTGCTAAGCAAATCTGGCTTTGGAGCCAGCAGGGAAGGTCACAAATGGTGATTGCGGGAGGCGAGGATGTTTTCGGGCCGTCATAAGTGCGTGCTGGTTTTACTGCCTTTCTTGCCACCATTGTTAAATCCCTGCAAGTTGTTAAATTAATAACACGCCTAAAAACACACGCCGGAAATTACAAAAACCATCCTCCAGTTCCCAAATAACTATAGGTTTTCTTTTCTTCCTCCCCAGTTCTGCAAGGTTTTAAACATCGGCTACGTTGCCCTCTTCAAATTACTCCGTTTATTTTATTTCCACTCCGACAATTACGTGGTTGGATATTAAAATTTTCCAGCTTTCGGTACACCGTTTTATCAGATTTAACGGTTTTTAATTTGTTTTAATGGTTTTTTTCGGGCAGGGAGGAGTTGGCTACTATGGGAATTAGGCGGTGGGAGATGATAAACGTTTATAATAATCCAGAAAAGATATAAGCCACAGTAGCAGGTCAGCAAGGGATCTGGTGTGTGTGTTTTTTTACTACATTTAGGTACAAAATTTTGTTTTTGTTTTACTGACTATGGCACAAACTCCGAAAACTTTTGGGCACATGAAAAAAAGCTACCGTGTTTCCCTGAAAATAAGACAGGGTCTTATTTTCTGTTGACCCCCGAAATAAATGCTAGGTCTTATTTTCGGGAAGGTCTTATTATTTTTGAGGTGCAGGAGGCCCCTTAACCTCGACCTGCGGCCAGTGGATCGCTACCGGTGCTCAGGTGGCCGTACTTCCTTTCGTGTACACCCGCTGCGCATCCATGCACATTCCACTGCCCCTGAGACATCTAGCTGCTTGTCGGAGCTCGCGTAGGCACCGCACGCTGCTGGTTGCTTTAAAAACTGGTATAGAATCCGGGCGGGTGAATGGGCCAAACGAGCCACCATACCAGTACACTCAGCTGCTCTGGGATACTACCGGTATGACTGTACCAGGGCGTACCGGCTGACACCCACCACTGAGCTGATCCAGAGAGGGCTGGAAATTCTGTCTCTGTTTCTTGACAGCCCTGGCGTCTCTGGGCCTGTTGCTCTTTTTTGCGGCCGCCACTAAGAAAAGCAGTGTGATAGCTAGGGTCTGCGGGAGCGGCCTCCACAAGGCCGTTCTGCGTAAATGACAGGTGCGTGTGGGACGGGGGGGGGGGGCTTCCTGCCAGTTCTAACATCTTCTATAGAAGAGGTTGCACAAATCTACTGTGCCATTTAGAACTGGTTCCAGCTCCCTCCCCCCCACCCATCCACCCATCTTCAAAATGAAGAGCAAGAGGAGGAATTCTGGGAGTTGAAGTCCACAAGTCTTAAAGCTGTCAAGTTTGAACACCCCTGGGTTTTTTTTTCCTAAAGGGTTAGAGGTGCAAGGGTCTTGTAACTTGACAGCTTTAAGACTTGCGTGCTTCAAATGCCAGAGTTTCTGAGCCTACATTTTGGTTGCTAAGCAAGAGCGTTGTTAAGTGAGTTTCACCACATTTTACAAGTTGGCCATGCCCACCCAGTCACATGGCTGGCAAGCCACTCCCACCCAGTCACATACAAGTTGGCCATGCCCACCCAGTCACATGGTCAGCAAGCCACTCCCACCAAGCAGGCCACACCTACAGAAGAGGTTCTAAAAAAATTTGAAACCCATCACTGGTGAGGGGCGTGTGGAATATTTTCCCTCCTCCCCCCCCCCAGGAAATGGCGGGGACTGGCTGCGCATGCGTTTGAATATTTTAGGGGAGGGCTTATTTTGGGGGGAGGGCTTATTTTAGCACATGCGCTCAATATTATCCAGGGAGGTCTTATTTTCAGGGATTTTTCAGTTTTAATTCCTTTTTCAAGAAAGGGAAAAAAGCATAATTAAAAAAAAAAATCAGCAAATAGGCAAATTTATGTTCATATGACAACTTTGGGCCCGTCATTTTTCCCGGCAACAGCCTACCCTGCAGGGCTGTTGTGGAGAAAATTTAGAGGAGAAAAATGAAGATGTTAAAAAAAAAAGACATGGGAAGAATGACACTTCATGCTTACTAAGTCCTCGGTTTACGACCACAAAGGGGGCCAGAATTTCCAATGCTAGGCAAGGAGACTGTTCAGTGAGTCAGACCCAATTTTGCAGACTTTTTTTTTTTGCCAGGGTTCTTAAACTGAATCCCTGCAGATTTAAAGAGCCGGGCAGATTTTGTAGATGACATTAAAACAAGGTTCATCTAGGACTTGCTTGATTTTATTTTATTGCTGTTTCTGACAATAGTTTCTGTACTGCTGAATTGTATTGACGCTTGGTGGCTTACAGAATCATAAAAACAGCCATAAAGTCAACATACATCGTGGATAATCAAATAATATTTAAACAGAACAGTACAGGTAGTCCTCAATTTATAAGGCACCTGGTGCAAGAATCAGAAAGATAGATGATGATAGATAGATAGATAGATAGATAGATAGATAGATAGATAGATGATAGATAGATAGATAGATAGATAGATGAAAGATAGATGATAGATAGATAGATAGATAGATGATAGATAGATAGATAGATAGATAGATAGATAGATAGATAGATAGATAGATAGATAGATAGATAGATAGATAGATAGATGATAGATAGATTGGGTGGGTGGATGGATGGATAAATGGATGGATGGATGGATAAATGGATGGATGGATGGATAAATAGATGGATGGATGGATGGACGGCAGGAAGGAAGGAAGGAAGGGGGGAGAGTGAGAGATGGTTAGATACACCCTGGTGGAGGGATGGAGAGAGAGAGAGAGAGAGAGAGAGAGAGAGAGAGAGAGAAGAGATAGATGACAGAATGTTAGAATGAGTTAGATTAAAAAGTAAAATGAGATAAATGGAATGGAATTGATAAAGAGACAGACAAAATGAGATAGATAGAATGAGACAGATGGAATGGGATAGATAGTTTGATAGAGATATGAGAGACATAGAATGAAAAAATGATAGAATAGAATTTCATAGCATAAAATAGAATGAGATAGATAGATGCAGTAGATAGATGATAGATAGATAGATAGATAGATAGATAGATAGATAGATAGATAGATGATAGATAGATAGATGATAGATAGATAGATAGATAGATAGATGATAGAATGAGAGTGGATGATTGAATAATGGGTAGAATAAGATAGATAGAATTAGATAGATAGATGGAGAGAGAGGGGGGATGATTGAATGAGAGATTAATGGTTAGAATAACATAGATAGAATTATATGATTGATAGATAGGTAGGTAGGTAGGTAGGTAGGTAGGTAGGTAGGTAGGTAGATAGATAGATAGATAGATAGATAGATGATAGATAGATAGATCTCCTTATTAAGATCATGTTTAGTGTTGACACTATAGCTTGTTATTAAAAATATGCAAGCGGGACCCAAGAGTTAATTCAATTCGTGGCACTTTACCCAATGCTCAGGGATACCATTGTTTCATGCTAAAAACCCACATCCATTTGTAACGAAAACAGCAGAGGCTACGGCTTCGAATAGTCTCAAACCGTTCCCCACCCGGGCTCCCTTCAGCCAAGCCACCCCTCCGAGCCTCCGACACATGGCATTCATTTCTGGAAACGGTCAATCTTCCCTCTGCCAAGCATCGCCTCGCTTAGCCTCCCAACTTGACAGAGATTGACCTAATTGGCGAGAGGAGCGAGGGGTGGTGGTGGAAGGACGCGCTGGGTTAACAGGCGGGTGTGAAAACACGGGGAGGGTGGAGAGACACGCAAGCCGGCCTCCCAGAAGGAGACGGTGTGAAACACGGCTCTCCTGGCACATGGGAAGGGTGCCAGACTTGATGGAGGAGGCGCAGAAAGTTTAAAGCGAGCGACAGGAGGAGAAAGGAGTCCCTTTTTGGGAGAGGGGGCGGTCTAAATCTAAGAAATAAATGCAGCTCCATCCATTCAAAATAAGCCCTTTTTTCTCCTTTAACCTAGTTTAGGTTTCTTTGGGCAGAGCTGAATTAAACCTACAAGAAGTGTCGGTATCTTTTGATGTCCTTTGCGAGAAATTTCGTAAAGACAGGACGAAAAAATATATAGGTAAAGGTAAAGGTTCCCCTCGTGCATAGGTGCTAGTCGTTCCCGACTCTAGGGGGCGGTGCTCCTCTCCGTTTCAAAGCCGAAGAGCCAGCGCTGTCCGAAGACGTCTCTGTGGTCATGTGGCCGGCATGACTCAACGCCAAAGGCGCACAGAACGCTGTTCCCTTCCCACCAAAGGTGGTTCCTGTTTTTCTACTTGCATTTTTATGTGCTTTTGAACTGCTAGGTTGGCAAAAGCTGGGACAAGTCACGGGGGCTCACTCCGTTACGTTACATGCGCCTTCGGCGTTGAGTCATGCTGGCCACATGACCACGGAGACGTCTTCGGACAGCGCTGGCTCTTTGGCTTTGAAACGGAGAGGAGCACCGCCCCCTAGAGTCGGGAACGACTAGCACAGATGTGCGAGGGGAACCTTTACCTTATAAACTGATTTTAGAACTGATTTTTCCAGAGGTTTTGGTTGTCCAGAGGGGTTGAGCAGAGCCGATGTCACCGGGAGTCCTAGCTATAAATTCCCTGCATATCTTAATCCTCTTACCGGCTATCCGTATACATATATATATATATATATATATATATTTCCCTTGCTCATCGGAAAGGACTCCAGGAACAAATGTCTGCCTTGTCATCTCTTCGAAGTGTGGCCGTCAAATAGCTTCCGACAGATGTTTACCGCTGGGAACTGGGGCAAAACTCTGTGGCCTCGGGAGAAAGTGGAAAAAAATAAAATGGAATAAATTCAGAAATTACTTTTTTTTCGCTTTAACCGGAGGCCACGAGTGGGGAAAAAAATGCAGAGAAATTATTCTCGGCACGGAACGACGTTTTGTTTATAACTGCAGGGAAACGCATCGGAGGTCCCCGACTTACGACCGCAGTGGGGATTGGAATGTCCGTCGCTAAGCCAGGCAGGGAGTTGGGCCCGATGCGACAATTTGCCCGAGTTGTTAAACAAATCAACGCAGTTTGTTAAGTGATTCGTGGTTTTGATAAGCGAATCTGGCTTCGCCCACTGATTTTTGATGGTCGGCAGCCAGCTGGGAAGATATTAATAGATTAACTGAGTTGGAAGAGGCCTTGTAGGTCATCTAGTCCAACCCACCACTCAAGCAGGAGACTCTACCTACTCCATTTCTGAAACATGGCAGTGGATCCGAAATGGTGATCGCGAGAGGCCGCATCCGTCATAAATACATGCCAGTTGCCTCCATTTTGATTGCACGACCGTGGGGGAATGCTGCATCGGTCATAAGTGTGAGGACTGGCCCTAAGTCGCTTGTTTCAGCGCCGACTTTTTTGAGTCGAAAATTAACTGTGTGGTTGTGCATGCGAACAAACAATAGGAGGATCTAAGACTTACAAATTCTTTGACGTTACGTCAAAGTTGCTCTTATCAAGCACTGGAAAAACTTGGGCCAGTCCTCACACTTACGACTGTCCTGCCCCCGAAAGCTGGAAAATATAGAAGCTGAGTTTTTTTTTTTAAGAAAATTGCAAACATTTTGGTGCAAAGGTCTTAAAGAGTTTGTGGCGATGTTGGGACTTTGAGTTTGAACTGGTTTCTTTCTCCCTCTCTTAGAAGATACATCGAGATTCAAATAATTGACGATGAGGAGTATGAAAAAAATAAGAATTTCTACCTGCAATTGGGCCCCCCGGTTATTTTGGACATCGGAATCCGGCACGGTAAGGATGGGAAGGTGAAAAAGAAAGAAATTCCCTCCGTCCGGATTTAACTTAAACCCGGAGAAGTTAGAGAGAGTCCCATTGAGTCCTCTTTCTCTGTCCGTTGTGTAGCTGACCTCTTATCTAACCATTCCCCAAGCAGCATCTTTTTCCTCCGTTGCTCAAGGTCTTTCTCCCAGGTCCGTTACAACGGCAATCTCTTTTTCCCCATCCTATCCTAGGTGACAGCAACGAGAATCAACTGCCCGCAGGAGAGCGGGAAAACATTGCCAAAATGGGGTACCCCAGTTTGGGAGAAAACGCCAAACTTGAAGTTATCATTGAGGAATCTTATGAGTTTAAGGTAGCCACCCCCCCGTCTGTCTCTCTTTGACTCTCTCTCTTTCTGTCTCTGTCTCTCTCTCCGTCTCTCTCTCTCTCTCTCTCTTAGTCTGTCTCTGTCTCTGTCTCTGTGTCTCTTTCTCTCTGTCTCTGTCTCTCTTTCTCTCTCACTCTGTCTCTATTTGTCTCTCTTTCTCTCTCTCTGTCTCGTTCTGTCTCTGTCTCTCTTTCTCTTTCTCTCTGTCTCTGTCTCTTTCTCTCTCTCTGTCTCTCTGTCACTTTCTCTCTCTCTGTCTCTCTGTCTCTTTCTTGTTCTCTCTGTCTCTGGCTCTCTTTCTCTCACTCTGTCTCTTTCTATTTGTCTCTCTCTCTTTCTGTTTCTCTCTGTGTGTCTTGTTCTCTGTCTCTCTTTCTCTCTCTCACTCTTTCTCTTTCTCTTTGACTCTCTTTCTGTCTCTCTCTGTCTCATTCTGTCTCTGTCTCTTTCTCTCACTCTGTCTCTTTCTCTCTCTATCTCTCTGTCTCTTTCTCTTTCTCTCTCTCTCTCTCTTTCTGTCTCTCTCTGTCTCTCTGTCTCTCTTTCTCTCTCTCATTCTGTCTTTTCTCTGTGGCCATGAGCCACAGTTTTTAAAAAATATTTATCTTTT
The DNA here is from genome assembly GCF_964273705.1 of Natrix helvetica. Classification (NCBI taxonomy): domain Eukaryota; kingdom Metazoa; phylum Chordata; class Lepidosauria; order Squamata; family Natricidae; genus Natrix; species Natrix helvetica. The sequence continues at coordinate 4,143,158 of NC_138563.1, forward strand.
ATTCCATGCCAAGCTATGCTCAGTTAGCTTCGATCAGAGGCGACATTGAAAGCAAAACAATTGCTTTGCTCCCCCTCCCCCAAGATCCACTCACATGCCCCATTTCACGTCCCCCCAACCTCTTCCCCTCCAGAGCACAGTGGACAAACTGATCAAGAAAACCAACTTGGCACTCGTGGTGGGAAGCAGCAGCTGGCGGGAGCAGTTCGTAAGCGCCGTCACAGTCAGTGCCGGTAAGAGAATTCAATTGAATTGAATATTTTATTTGGCCAAATGCGATTGGACACCCAAGGAATTTTTGTGCGGAAGCCCCTCCGTATACATGCAAAGCAACAGAGAGAACACGTGTGTGTGTGTGTTGCAGCAAAACTTTGAAACGCCTCAAGCAATTTCAACCAAGCTTGGTACACAGGTGACTTACTCTCCGGAAACAAATACTGTGGGGATAAGACACCCCTAACGCCCCTCGGGGTGTCTGTTCTGTTAAGATACAGCCTGTTGTGCCTTAAAATGGCTTCTGCCGTACTGCTGTAAAATGGCTTCTACTGTACAGCACAGTGGAGTTGGGAGTCAAAACACAGGCCGGATTTGTCCCAACTTTGTTGTGTGAATACAGTGACGTTTTCCAGGCAGGGCTGGGGCGGGGGGGGAAACAAGGAAGAGGGAATTCCTGCCGTTTTGAGGATTTATTGGTAATAAATTGCCTTTGGAAGCTGTGAGTGCCTCATAGTATCAATAGTGTAAGTCTCACGCGAGAGCGAGGTGGTGGGGGTTGGACTAGATGACCTCCAAGGTCCCTTCCGATTCCTGTTATTGTGGGAGTTGTGGGTGCTTCATCACTGGAGGCTTTTGAAAAGAAACCGGATGGCCATTTATCAGAAATAGTAGAGGTCTTGCGCGAGAGCGGGGGTGGGGGTAGGGGGTAGGGGTGGGACTAGATGACCTCCAAGGTCCCTTCCAACTCTCGTTCCTTTTCCCGAGAGAGACCGAATCCGAGTTTTTATGACCCCTGACAGGTGACGACGAAGACGACGAATCGGGCGAGGACCGACTTCCTTCCTGCTTCGACTACATCATGCATTTCCTCACCGTCTTCTGGAAAGTTCTGTTCGCCTTCGTGCCGCCCACCGAGTATTGGTGCGGCTGGGCTTGCTTCCTGGTCTCGATCTGCCTCATCGGGGTCCTCACCGCCCTCACCGGAGACCTGGCCTCTCACTTCGGCTGCACCATCGGCCTCAAGGACTCAGTCACGGCGGTGGTGTTCGTGGCGCTGGGTACCTCCGTGCCCGGTTAGTGACATGTGGGGGAGGGCCTTACACACACGTCCAGACACAGAGTGGGTCAAGTGGGGACAGGTGGTATCAGATATGCTGCATTCTTCTGTGAGGAAAATAGAATAGAGCAGAAGAGAATAGAAGACAATAGGAATAAGAATAGAATAGAATAAAGCAGAATAGAATAGAAGAGAGCAGAAGAGAATAGAATATGAATAGAATAGAATAAGAGTAGAGCAGAATAGAATAGAAGTAGAGCAGAAGAGAATAGAATATGAATAGAATAGAACAGAATAGAATAGAGCAGAATAGAATAGGAATAGGAATAGGAATAAGAATAGAATAGAATAAAGCAGAATAGAATATGAATAGAATAGAGCAGAAGAGAAGAGACAGGAATAGAAATAGAACAGAATAGAACAGAATTAGAGTACAGCAGAATAGAACCAAGGGGGAACCCTGGAGGTCCTCTAGTCAAACCCCCTGCTCAAGCAAGAGATCCTCAACCATTTCAGGCAAATGGCTGTGCAATCTCTTCTTAAAAACCTCCAGTGATGGAAGTGCCCACGATTTCTGGAGGAAATGAAAAGCAAGGCCCCCTTTGCCCCTCTAAAAAATAAACCCAAAAGTGAGAATTCCACCAGAGGGTTAGCTGTCGGACCGCTCCGTGTTGCAGATGTTCTCTTGAAATAAACCTGGTCTCCCCAGATACACCCCCCTCCCCTTGCCCATCAGGGCTTTGACAGGCCCTCCGGAGCAAGTCCTAAATTTGCTCCTTTTTTTGCTATTTAAGGAGCCTTGACTCACCCAACGGGCTCTGCCAATGTCAGGGACTGGCGGCTGAGCGAGCCGAAAGTCGACTCACGAAACGCGCAGCTGACACAACACCACGACGTGGAAAACGGCCGGGTGGATTTCAAAGCAGGCGTGTGCAAAACGCCCTTGCGCTTCGCCGTCAAACAGGGGATGGCGGGGGGGACGGGGGGACAGCCCTTGCAATTAAAAAACGAAACAGCCTCTTATCTTTTTTTAGGCTGGCAAACGATAAGATTGCATCTCCAAGTCGGGGAGGAGTGACGTGCAAATGTTTCCTTGCTCGCTTGCCCGCCACTTTTTCCTCTCTCTCGATTCTGATGGGCTGCTAAGGAACTTAGCGCCCTGTTATTAGTGCAAACCCACTCGTTTATTGCAGTGAATTTGGGAGTGAAGCTTTTTTTGGGGGGGAAATAGCTGGTCTGAATAGCAGAGCGCCGAACAACTTTTAAAAATTTGTCACTGGTGTGCAAGTCGCCCTCCGCTTACGGCCGTTCCTTTAGTAAACGTTCCAAGTTACGAAAGGTGAACTGCGACCGTTGTACCCAGTTACGACCTTTGCAGCGTCCCCCCCGCGAGGCAATCAAAATTTGGGTGCTTGGCAACTGGTTCGGATCGATGACCTTTGATGTGTCCCGGGAACGAGGAGGGGGTCGTGTGATTCTCCTTTTGCCACCTTTTGACAAGGGAAGTCAAGTGGGGGAAGCCAGATTTTCTTAACAACTGGGTTACTAGCTTAAAAACGGCAGGGATTCGTTTAACAAGCGCGGCAAGAAAAGTCGAAAAAGGGGGCAAAAGTCACTGAACGAGAGAAATTTGGGGCTCGGTTGTGGTCATAGGTTGTGGGCTGCCTCTTTTCATTCATTCATTCATTTTGCAGCTTCTCTGCAAAATGGGCACATTTGTGAATGGCTGTTTGCCCCGTTGAAAAATCTTACTTTGGGAATGAGCAAGGTGGGTTTTGGGTCAACAGCAGAGTTAAAATCCTTGGTTAACTGAAACTGTGTGAGTTGCAGGACTTTAAACTGGCATTTCTCAACTTTGCAACTTTTAAGATGGTGGACTTCAACTCCCAGAATTCCCCAGCCAGCATGCTTTAAGATGAATGGGCTTCAACTCCCAGAATCCCTCAGCCAGCATGCTTTAAGATGAATGGGCTTCGACTCCCAGAATTCCAGCACACTGCCTGCTGAAGTCCACAGGTCTTAAAATTGCAAAGTTTGAGAAATACTGGTTTAATCATGGCCAGGAATGAGTGGATTTCAAGAGAGGCCAATTAAAGCACTGATATTGGCTACAATGCCCGATATAATTAAGACCAAAAATCTGGAGAATTTGCTTAATTTATCTGTTCATCAGGACCGAGGATACTGTATGCCAGTTATCAGCTGCCTTTCAGAGTTAGACAGAATGAGGCAGAGGAACAGCTGGAGCCTGTTCCCAGTGTGCGCCTGCGCAGAGTTGCCGGACGAAGGGAACAGCTAAAGAACAGGGGGAGACTTGGGAGGAAGGCCATAGGTGGACGGTGAAGGACCCCTCCCAGAGGAAATAAAAGAGGAGCAACAGGGGAGTGGAGTTTGCAGGAGACAATTAGTTCGCTTAATTTGTTCGTGACTCTCCGAGACTCCTGGCCAAGTTTTGCAGAGATCGGCCTGGCAGCTCTCCAAGTCAGATAAGGTCTGTGACCGTAAATCCTCCCTCGAAAGACTTTGCTGGATGTGAAGGATCAGAATTCACAATAAATTAATAAAAGGGTTTTCTGTCGGGACAAGGAATTTGCTTTATGCTCTTGGGAAGCCTCGGTCAGAACAAATTCCAGGCAAGGCCCATAAACCCACATTGGCGGCTTGACTCACTTCTCTCCATCTCTTTTTTCCAGATACCTTCGCCAGCAAAGTGGCCGCCATCCAAGACCAGTACGCCGACGCTTCCATCGGTAACGTAACGGGCAGCAACGCGGTGAACGTCTTCCTGGGCATCGGCGTGGCCTGGACCATCGCCGCCAGCTACTGGGCCAGCCAGGGGAAGCCTTTCAAGGTGCAGCCGGGTACCCTGGCCTTCTCCGTCACGCTCTTCACCATCTTTGCCTTCATCAGCATTGCGGTGCTGTTGTACCGACGCCGGCCTCCGGTGGGGGGCGAGCTGGGCGGCCCCCGAACCCCGAAACTTCTGTCCACCCTGTTTTTCGTCAGCCTCTGGCTGGTCTACATCCTCTTAGCGGCTTTGGAAGCCTATTGCCATATCGAAGGCTTCTGAAGCGGCAGGTTCGAATCCAGGACTTTGGGAATCCGGAAAGGACCTCGCACCACTCGGAGGGACCCCCTCCTCCCTGTGTAAACATGCAGGATACCCCCCCTCTTTTTAAATTTCCCCCTCTCTCCGCCGCCTGAAATTGCCAAATTTCTGTGTCCGTCTTAGGGCGTGCTCAGGACTCTGTTTCAGCAGGGACCAGGTGGGAGTTCCTCCACCTCGGTTTTTGGAGCACCTCAAGTCATGAGTTCGAGACGGTGTGTCGGAGAAGACTGAAGGGGAAGGAGAAAAAAAATTTGGGGGGGGGGGAAAGCTGTTGTGTACGTGGCTGCGGCTGAATGTGGGATGGCAAGGATGGGTTTACACCTGTCCGATTTCTCTTCTTCTCCTGCATTCGTAGAAGACTTTGGGCCTAGGTGAGAGGAAGCGTCTTCCGAACCGAGTTTTTGGAACGAAGGAATTTGCACAAAACGATCTCCTCTTGGTCTCCCATCCACGACGAGAAGGGAAGCGGCCAGGCCGGGCCAAGAGGAGGGACAATCCCGAAACTGCCAATTTGTCTCAAGCACAGTCCAGGCTCTCTTTAAAAGCCAAACCTTCGCGCTCGTCCCGAAAACAGCACAAAACGTCTCTCCCGACGGCAGAAAAAGAGGGGGGGAAAAAGAGAGATAAGCTGCTTTTCGCTACACTTTTCCCCCCGCTAGGATTCCTCCGTTTCTGTCGGCCATTTTGGGGTGGACCCCCAATTTTAATTTTTGTTAGCCTTGATTTTACACATCGACCAAACATGGATATTTTATCTTTTGTGTTTCATTTCAAAACTGAGCCAAAGTGGAGGTAGTCCTTTGCTTACGACCACCGTCGGGACTAGAACTCGGCTCGATAAGCGGGTCGTTGAATCGCGTCCAATTTCGTCACCTGGTTTTGCTACAGTCGTTAAGTGGATCACGTGGCCATGAGCCGAGCCAGGCCGAGTTTTACTTCCTGTTGCTGTTAAGCGAACCACGTGGTCGTTCATTGAATCATCCCGGTTTTACTTCCGTCACGAGCACGTCCTCTCGTTTACTGAGCCAAGCGCAATTTTACTTTGGGATGCTATTAAGGGAAGCACGTGGTCACGGGAGTCGTGCCCCGTCCGATAACCTCCTCCAGCTGCTGTCGTTAAGTGAATCACATGGTCGTTAAGTAAACCCGGCTTTCCCCCACCCGCTTTGTGAAGCTTGCTGAGAAAATCGCAAACGGCATGGGTGATGACGCCTGCCACCCCCCCTTCCGAGACCCTCCAACCATTGTTAAACATGGGGTCGCGACTAAAAACAAGACTGAACATTGGGGTCGCAAGTGAGAGGACCTACAGTAAATCACCGTGTTCGGTAGCATCCTAACTTGGAACAGGTCCCGAAGCGGATGGTTGTATGTCGAGGACTACCTGCATTCAAATTCACTTCGTCAACTGTCGCGTCTGAAGCCGGAATAACTTGTTTTCCATGTATTTTTCACCCCACTGTGCTCTTTCCAAAATTGGGGGGGGGCCTCAGGACACCCCTCACACACAACCCTGTTTGCATGGCAGCTTCTGTGCCCCCCCACCCCCCACCCCACGGCCAATCTCGTGCCTCTCTGCGTCACTTTGTCCCAACGTCCGAATGTCCATCTTCGGCCTTCCTTGCCGTCTGGTTGCCCACCGAGTGACGTCGCCTGCGCTAACTTCAGATCTGTTTTCTGTTTCGTGCGTGATCTGTTTGTGTGAGTTTGTGGTTTTTCTAAAAACAAAACCCGACAAAAAAACACCCCAAAATATCGAAAATTCCTTTGAGACGGTTGTCGTGTGTGGAAGGCGGCGAAACGGTTTCGTTTTTGTTAAAACGGCGCCGGGGAAAAATCTCGTTTCGTCCCGGAGGGGCTCAGTTTGATCTCCATCCACAGCTGGAATAAGGGAAGGGTGGATCTATCAAAGGGATCTATCCAAAGGGAGGTTTCTGTATATCGGACTTATAGCAAGAATTTTATAGTCCTTTGGATCTATAAAAGGGATCCGTCAACAGGATTTCTATAAATCAAACGTATAAACGGGGGGGGGGGGAATCTATGAAAGGTCTCTCAAAAGGTGTTCTATAAATTGGACTTACAACACAAGTGGATCTACAAAAGGGATCCATCAACAGAGGATTTCTATAAACCAAAGATGACAAGGGTGGATTTATAGAAGGGATCTATCAAAGAGGTTCCCTAAATTGGGCTTATAGCAAGAGTGGATCTACAAAAGGGATCCACCAACAGAGGATTTCTATAAATCAAAGATGACAAGGGTGGATTCATAAAAGGGACCCAGCAACAGGATTTCTATCAACCAAACTTACAACAAGGGTGAATTTATAAAAGGGATCCACCGATGAGGATTTCTATAAACCAAACACACAACAAGGGTGGATTTATAAGAGGGATCTATCGAAAGGTGGTTCCACAAACTGGACTTGCAGTGGAGCTATAAAAGGGATCCAACAACAGGACCTCTAGAAAGCAAACAAGTGTGGTTCTTTAAAAGGGATCTACAAACAATCTTTTTAAAAGGGTGGGTCTGTGAAGAGAATCTATCAAAGCGGAGGGGTGGGAAGCTTTCTATGAACCAGGTCTTTTAAAAGGGTGAACCTATAGATCAAGAACGACGGGGGGGGGGGGGGAAGGAGATTTTTCTAAAACTCTCTTTCCCGAGCTGGCGACTTTCGAAGGGGTCGGACTACAACGCCCATCATTCCCAATTGGTACAATCAATATTTGGGGGGGGGAGGGTTGGCAGAATAAAGCGTTATAAACCTAGGATCTCCAAACTCAACCACTGTTAAGGTGGGTAGGCTTCCAACGGCCAGAATTCCCTGCAGGGGAATTCTAAGCAGGACCCAGGGGAAGAGCAGCCAAACTACCCCCTTTCCCCGAAAATAAGACCCCCCAACCTGGAAAATAAACCCTAGCATGATTTTTTTCCCAAGATGCTCATAAATATAAGCTCTACCCCCCAAATAAACCCTGGTTATGATCATCAGCGAGACGGACACAATTAGTACCGTATTTTCCCCCAAAAAATAAGACTTAACCAGAAAATAAGCCCTGATGCATCTTTTGGGCAAAAAAAAATATTAAGACTCAAGCCTTATTTTGGGGTATGTGCAAAACTATCTTATGTGGGGGGACGGGACAATTTTGGGTCACCCTACTACCCAAAAAAAAGATGTTGAGACTTTGGAAACAGTTCAAAGAGCAACTAAGATGATCGAAGGCCAGAAAACTAAAACAGAGGAAGAACGGCTGCAGCATTTGGGGTATGGGACATAAGGGACATGGTGGCTCAGTGGCTAAGACGCTGAGCTTGTCGATCAGAAAGGTCGGCAGGTCGGCGGTTCGAATCCCTGACGGAGTGAGCTCCCGTGACTTGTCCCAGCTGCTGCCAACCGAGCAGTTCGAAAGCAGGTAAAAAATGCAAGAAGAAAAATAGGAGCCACATTGGTGGGAAGGGAACGGAGTTCGGTGTGCCTTTGGCGTTGAGTCATGCCGGCCACATGACCACGGAGACGTCTTCGGACAGTGCTGGCTCTTTGGTTTTGAAACTGAGATGAGCACCGCCCCCTAGAGTCGGGAACGATTAGCAATGGGCGAGGGGAACCTTTGCTTTTACCTAGTCTAAAGAAAAGAAGAATTGGGAGGTGACAAGATAGCAGTGTTCCAGTATTTGAGGAGGGGGTCAATTATTCTCCAAAGCACTTGAAGGTAAGACAGTGGATGGAAACCCATCAAGGAGAGAAGCAACCTGGAATTAAGGAGAAACTTCCTAACAGGACAAATCACCCATGGAATGGCTTGCCTCCAGAAATATCTCCATCACTGGATGTTTTCAAGAGAGTAGACAAATCACTTATCTGTAAGAGTATAGGTTCTCCTGCTTGAGCAGGAGGCTGGACTAGAAGCCCTCCAAGCTCTTTTCCAGCTCATTCATCATTTAACCACCCCGTAATCCCTTGCGGGGTGGAGCCTAGGCAACTGAATGGAGCTAGCGAAGTTTTTGAATGGCCGGACGCTCTCCTGTCGCCAGCGCGGAGTTTTGTTCGGCAGATCTATTCTCACTGTGCCCAGAGAGAGAAATATCTGCCTCTATCTAGGACGGAAGGACTCGCAGCCTCCTTGAATGTGAGGCGAGAGCGCCCCCTCTAGGCCACCGCATCGCTCTCCCTTCCAGCTTCATTCGTCCGATTCCCACCCTTAGCCTGACCTTAAACGGAGCCCATTCTTTGCCACTAGGGGAGAGGTGGGGGCAAGAATCCGAAGGGAGACCACTGAATTACAAGTTTATTATTCAACGTTTAAAAAATAAAATAAAATAAAATAAAAAAGACAGAGAAATAACAGCAAAGAATGCCATTCCGGAGAAAAAAGAGCCAAGATGGAGCGGACGACGGATGACTTCTTTGGACCCATCCCGAAAGCAGTGACGGATGCACTGACCTGCCTACATTTTTAACCTTTTTGTCCCTTTTCCCTTACCGTCCCGGACAACCTTCCACCCAACCCAGTGCCCCTCCCTCCTCTGGGTATCCTCTCCCCACCCCCCTCCCATGCAGCTGGCAAAGCCCATCCAGCTGCAGGGAAGACGGAAAAAATGACATTTCCCTTTTTTTCTTTCTCAAAAAGGGAAAAAAAGGAGGGGTGCATTTAAAATAGCCCTTTGCGCCCCCCCGAAGTAAAAAAAAAATTGCCCTTGTCTCTAATTGTGCATTCAAAAGGACACGGGGACGTGCGGCGTGCATATTTTCCCACTGGCACCACGGCGTGCATATTACGTGGGCACAGGGGTGTGTGGGCGCGTGCATACTTTTTTAGAAGGGGGAGGGGAGTGGATTGTCCAACCGTTGGCCCCCCCGCCCTCCCGGAGTCTTTCTCCAGTCTCAATCCACCACAGAGAAGCGGGAGGAAGACACGTAACAAGTTAGCAGTTTTCAAAACAAAAAAACCCCACAAAGTTAAAAAAATAAAACTTTAAAAAACAAAAAAAGGAAAAAAAGGAAAGGAAACACAGAAGTGCCTTTAGTGTGTTTTTCGGCCCGGTCCTGCCCCCCTCCCCTCCCCATGTGGGGCGTGTTTAACATGCAAAGGTGCTGCCCCCCCCCCCCATGCTTCTCGTTGGGCTTCGGGGACGTCCCTCGTTCTCCGTTGGGATTCAAAGGACCGTCAGCTCGTCTTCGGGGGGCAAGGAGCTGACGCTGGTGCCGTAGGGGTGCCCGTTGCTGACCCCCCCGTCGAGTTCTTCCTGCAGGAATCGGCCGATTTCTTGCGTCAGGGAGGAGCCCTCCAGCTGCCACTCTTGTTCCAGCTGGGCTATCAACTAGGAAAGAGGAAAAGAAAAGAGGGAATGGATCAAAGAGAGGTGAGAACGAGTGGAAGCGTCTCGATCCAAAATATATTTTTGAGTTGGCAGCTGTGTGGATCAGACAGGCAGATAAACTAACTCTACATTGCCATAAAGTTACCGGAAAAGTCTGAAAATATAAGTCTCTGAGCCCTTTCGCCTCGCTTACAGCTTAACGACGGTTCGGTTTAGTGACCGTTCGATATCGCAACGGCACTGGGAAAAACAGGACTTGAGACCGATTTTCAGTGAACGACCCATTGTGGCGTCCCCGTGGTCACACGATATACATTCGGAGGCTTGACCACCGACTCGCATTTACGACGGTGGCAGCATTCTGGGTGGCATGTGATTCTCCCCCTTTGGCGACCTTCTGATGACGGGGAAGCGTCCATGAGGACGCTGCCGGCCCCGTTCCAATCGTACCGGTTGGAACGGGATTTGCAACCCACCACTGCTCTGTTGCCTTAAGCTACATTAATAGAATCTAGCGCATCTGAAAGTACAAATCTCCCATTGCCTCCTTTACAGTCTAAGAAACTAGGGAGGGTCCCTCCTGAGCCTCTTTCTCCATCCATTGTGCATCTGAGGGCTAAGCTGCCTCTTATCTGCTAGTTACCTAAAGATACATTATTGGAATCTAGCACATCTGAAAGTACAAATCTCCCACTGCCTCCTTTACAGCCTGAGAAACTAGGGAGGGTCCCTCCTGAGCCTCTTTCTCCATCCATTGTGCATCTGAGGGCTAAGCTGCCTCTTATCTGCTAGTTACCTAAAGATACATTAATAGAATCTAGCACATCTGAAAGTACAAATCTCCCATTGTCTCCTTTACAGCCTGTGAAACTAGGGAGGGTCCCTTCTGAACCTCTTTCTCCAGCCATTGTGCAGCCGAGGACTCAGCTGCCTCTTATCTGCCTGTTCCCTCTCTTAGCCCCGACTCCCAAGGTCCAAGATTGGTCCTGGTGACCCTTTGTAAAATCACCCACCCGTGGTTCTTCATCCTCAATCAATTGCACCATTTCCTGGTGTCCCAAAAGTAGCTTCTCCTGCCGTCGTTTCTGGGCCTCTTCAAGCTGTGGGGATTGAAAGAGAGAGAGAGAGAGAGAGAGAAAATAAGAAAATAGAAGAACAGCCTTCTGAATTTATCAGCGGGTTCACTGTTCTAACCGAGGCTTCCTAAGAGCATGAAGCAAACTCCTTGTTGTCCCGACAAAAACCCCTTTTCTTAATTGACTGTGAATTCTGCTCCTTCACATCCAGCAAAGTCTTTCGAGGGAGGATTTACAGTCACAGACCTTCTCTGGCTTGGAAAGCTGCCAGGCCGATCTCTGCAGAACTTGGCCAGGAGTCTCGGAGAGTCCCGAACCAATGAAGCGAACTAATGGACTCCTGCAAACTCCACTCCCCTCTTGCTCCTCTTTTATTTCCTCTGGGAGGGGCCATTCATCGTCCACCTGTGGCCTTCCTCCCAAGTCCACCCCTGTTCTTTAGCTCTTCCCTTCGTCTGGCAACTCCTCGTATGCACACACACTGGGAACAGGCTCCAGCTGTTCCTCTGCCTCACTGATGTCTGACTCTGAAGGCAATTGATAGCTGTCAAGACGGCCCTGGCCCCCTCTCTGCCTCCGACACAGAGCCCCCATCAGAGCCTTCCCCAGACTCCAGGACTGGCCCAGGTTCCTCCCCAACCCTCCTCACTGTCCGAATCTGCTGGCCACTGGTGGGCCACAACAGTTCTCTACCAATTCTTTTTTCCAGGGGAATCAAAGTTGGCCCTGTTTTGTTCGCTCCCATCTAGACTACTGCAAGGAGATTGCCTTGGGACTGCCCCTTGAAGAACATCCAGAAATATTCTGAGGTTCAGAACCTGGGTGCAGATTAATCCTGAAGATAGTTTGTTTGTTTTTTAATTTTTGGAGGGGTTTGTGTGCACTCAGCTCAGCTCAAAGCATCAGTCCAATAAACTAAGATTTATCCGGAATTGCATCCTTCTCCCCTTCCTTTCTACATACTTGGAAAGTTTCACTGGCTTGTAAACCTTTAGCGAGAGCCCAACGTTAGAAAAATGGAAATTGAACATAGCAAATACGAAAATGCTGGATTGTTAGATGCTTACCCTCCGAATGGAGTTTACAGACTCCGTGATATGCCTTCTGTTTATCTCGGTTAATTCCCTGTGGGAGAGACAAACCAGGTTAAGGACAATCCATAACTTGCTTGCTTCTGCTCTGACCTAGGCTTCCTCATCTCCCTGCCAGAGACCTAATTCCCAAATGCAGAGCAAGGCCAAACTTAGCACAGAGTCAAACAGAACTTTTCAAAGTTTGAACCGACCAGATGAACTAATTGCTTCTGGCAAAAGGTCATGTCATGTTCGCTCCTCTTTTAGGTCTTATGGAAGGGGCCAATCATCTCCAAGCCTTGCTCCCAAGTCGCTCCTTTCGTCTTAACTGTTCTTGCCTTCTGGCAGCTCTGCGCACGCGTACACTGGGAACAGGCTCCAGCTGTTCTTCTGCCTCACTGATGTCTGACTCCGAAGGCAGCTGATAACTGTCAGACGGCCTTGGCCTCCCCTCTGCCTCCGACGCAAAGCCCTCGTCCGCGCCAGACTCCAGGAGTGGCCCATGCTCCTCCCCAACCTCCTCACTGTCCGAATCTGCTGGCCGCTGGCGGGCCACAACAGCCTCATGCATACAAACCCCATCGTAACTCACACGTCTTTTTTGCTCCTCTCGCGAGATTTGGCTTCCGTGATACTGTTGTGACGTTTTCGATCCAGGATTTTCTGCAGTTCCTTCTTCTCTCTGACGAGAAAAGCAACGGCGGGCCAGGTTAGCGCTTATTCTCTACGAGGCTGTAAATAATCTTTTTTTTCTCCAATCCTAGAGAGTTTTGGCGAGGCAGTGAAGATGCCAGACGGAGTTAAATTTTTTATTATAAAAGTTACATTTGTTATTTTCGCTGTCCTGGTGGGGTTTCCCCCCCCCCCCAAAAATGTAAAAACATCACTCCAAAAACGAGAACCATCGTACAGACAGTCCTCGACTTACTACTGTTTTGTTTAGTGACCGTTCAAAGTTACACGCGCGGCACTGAAAAAGGTGATCTAGGATCGTTTCCCCCACTTACAACGGCTGCGGCATGCCCATGGTCAAGTCAGGTGATCAAAATTCAGATGACTCCACTTTATGATGGCTGCCGTATCTCAGAGTCATCCCTTTTTGTGACCTTCCACCAAGCAAAGTCAGTGAGGAAGTCAGATTCACAGTAACCTTGTTCCTCACTTAACAACTGCATTCATTCGCCTAACCACTGTGGCAAGAAAACTCATCAAAACTCACTTAACTCTCGGTTACCCACAGAAATTTGGGGATCAGTTACGGTTGTAACTCAAGAACTACTCTTATGGCTAGAAGAGGAATTAACAGAGCCTGATTGGGTACTAAATATTTTTCTGAAGTCCTTAAAGCGGGAGGGGAACCAAAGATGGCGGGATGAAAAGAAAGGCGAAATTCGCATGTCATTTCTCCTCGCTTTACGACTCACTTCTCGCCCGTTTCTTTCAGTTTCTTCAGTTGTGCTGCCTGATAATCCTGGGCGATTTCTCTTAAGCGCTGCTGCGCCTGAGGAAGAAGGCAAAAGAACTCAATCGGAACACAGCCGGAAGGGACCTTGGAGGTCTTCTAGTCCAGCCTCTGCTCAAGCAGGAGACTAGATTCCGTTTCAACCAATCAATCAATCAATCAACCAATCAATCAATTAAACAGAACAGAGCTAGAAGGGACCTTGGAGGTCTTCTAGTCCAGCCTCTGCTCAAGCAGGAGACCCAATACCATTTCAATCAATCAATCAATCAATCAATCAATCAACCAATCAATCAATCAGAACAGAGCTGGAAGGGACCTTGGAGATCTTCTAATCCAGCCTCTGGTCAAGCAGGAGACCCTATACCATTTCAATCAATCAATCAATGAGAACAGAGCTGGAAAGGACCTTGGAGGTCTTCTAGTCCAACCCCTACTCAAGCAGGAGGCCCTATGAAGCAGAGAGGGGGGATTTAAAATTATGAATTCAGTGGTCCCCGAGGTCCGAAAGGTTGGTGACCCCGGTGTATAGGATACCTGGTGCAGGTGTTCTCGCTTCAGCTCCCTCTCCAGCTGGTGCTGACCCTCGCGGAGCCGTAGCAGGCCCTGCAGCTGCCATTCCTGAAGGTCCATCTTGCATTGAGTTTCTTCGTGGTCCTGTCCTTGCCGAGCTCCTTCTAAAGAGCTTTGAGACCTACCAAGAAAGAAGACACCACAGCTGTGTTCCAATATCTCAGGGGCTGTCCCAAAATGAGATTTTTTTCAGGAGGCAACTGGAAAAATATGCTTTAAATCTCTTTCTGCATGGGAAAAATAGTCTAAATTTCCTTTTCTGCATGGAAATACATGCTTTAAATCTCCTTTTCTGCATGGAAAAAATAGATAAATTTCCTTTTCTGCATGGAAAAATATGCTTTAAATCTCCTTTTCTGCATGGAAAATATAGTCTAAATATCCTTTTCTACGTGGAAAAATATGCTTTACATCTCTCTTTCTGCATGGAAAAATATGCTCTAAATCTCATTTTCTGCATGGAAAAAGTCTAAATTTCCTTTTCTTCATGGAAATACATGCTTTAAATCTCCTTTTCTGCATGGAAAAAATATGCTTTACATCTCATTTTCTGCATGGAAAAAGTCTAAATTTCCTTTTCTGCATGGGAAAATATACTTTAAATCTTCTTTTCTGCATGGAAAAAATAGGCTAAATCTCATTTTCTGCATGGAAAACCTGCTATTAATCTCCATTTTGGCCTAAAACTACTGCTCTAAATCTTCTTTTCTGCTTAGGAAATTGGCTTTCAGGCTCTTTTTTCTGCATGAAGAATCTGCTGTAAATCTCATTTTTGGCACGGAGAATCTGTCCTACTTCTCATTTTCCGCGTGGGAAAAATGGCTCTAAAACCGTACTTCTTCCCTGCATGGCAAATCTCATTTAAATCTCTTTCCCGGGGCTTCTGTGTGTACGGCACGTGCCCAAAAAATCTGGTATTCTCACCCTTCCCGGCTACGCAGACGGCTTCTTTCCAGAGTCAGCTGCGCATTCTGTTTTTTGTTGAGGCTGCAAATTTTTTTCATGTGTTTGCGACGAAGCTCCTTCAGTTCCCGATATTGCTTCTTCTGCAACTTGGCGAAAGCCTTTTGCTGCCTCAGTTCTTCCACAGAAGGTGGAGAGACCTCTGGAAAGGAAGGGAGAGCACAGCACGAGGGTTTGCGGAGTCCAGCAAGAAGGGCGGAAAGGAAACACCGAAGTGCCTTTCTTTCCACCACTGAAGACGGGAGCGTGAGACGACGAAGAGTGGCCGATCGGGCCATTTCCTGCTTCTCCGTTCTCAAATTTCTCTCCACCTCAATGTGGACTAGGAACATGAGTGGCTTTTTAAAAAGAATTTAAATCGTTCAATTTATATGACGCCCGCCTCACTGATAAATCGACTCTGGCAGCTTACGAAATGGGAAATTTAAACAGACGTGCAATCTTCAATGTGCGAGCACCATCGGCAATTTCCATTTGCTACGTTAAGGGAGTTACGTCCATTTTTGCCGTGGTGCTTAAGCGAATCACTGCTGTTGTTAAGCGAGATGTGGTCGTTAAGGGAATCTCACCCCCCTCCCAACCCTATAACCTTGCTTGCTGGGAAGGTCGCGGATGGCGATCAGGTGACCTCGGAAGCCGCGGGAAAATATATACGCCAGTTGCAAATTTCTGATCACGCGATTCGTGGGGGGGAAAGCTGCAACGGTTGTAACTGCGAGGACCGGTCCTAAGTTGCACGCTTTCACTGCTGTCAAAGGGCACCCCCCCCCCGTTGGTGCTGAGGGGGCTGGCAACGCAGCTTCGTAAGCTTACCTGCCAGGACGCTGGCAATTAAGTCATCTCTCTGCACTAGAAGAGGAGTAAAAATGGAACTTTTAGAGACTTTTAGACTCTGATCTCACAATTGGGGAATGGGCAAAAAACAGGGGGTCTCAATTCTTCACACACATGCACCCCAAACTTTCCCCCAGTGGGCGAAAAGACTTGTCCCACCCCCCAGGATTCCAACCAGAATTTTATGGGGAGAGAAAAAGTCCCAACCCTTTTGGTCCTTACCTTGACTGGGGACGATGCTGGGAGTCCGGGTAGGGGGCAGCACATCCGGGAGGGGTTTCTGGACCTCCCGTGACGGCCCCGGGGTCTTGCAAGAGGAATTCCGCAACAGGGATTCCTTCGGCCTCTCCATGTTCTCCTGCCCAACGTGGAGGAAATATGGGGAAGTGGAGTTGGGAGGTGGGGTGTCTCCCAGCATCCCCCCCACCCCTCTCCGGGGCCCCAAACTAGCTTTGCAACCACAAATTGACCCGTCGACATAATGCGAGGATCTCCCGTGGATTTCCATCCCACCCCCGGTAAACTCTCTGCCTCGTTGCGCGTCATTTTCCTTCCATCCCGTCTAGGAATCCTCACCTCACTCAACATCATCAGGGCAGACAGCTGCTTGGCTCGTTGATCCATTAAACTGATGTGTTTAATTGGGTTGATTAACGCCTCGGCGTAATCTGAGGAACGAAGAAAGAGAGCCGTAAACATCACTGCTTTCCCCCCCCCCCAAAAAAAAAGAGAGAAAGAAACAGGGATTGGGATTAGATAGGAATTAGATGTGTATTAGACAGAGATTAGATAGGGGTTAGACAGGGATTACATAGGCATTAGTCAGGGATTAGACACGGATTAGATATGGATTGCACAGGGATTAGACACAGATTAGACAAGGATTAGACAGGGGTTGCTGGAGAATCTGATTATCTGATTAGATATGCATTACACAGGGATTAGACAGGGATTTGACAGGGATTAGATATGCATTACACAGGGATTAGACACAGATTAGACAAGGATTAGACAGGGGTTGCTGGAGAATCTGATTATCTGATTAGATATGCATTACACAGGGATTAGACAGGGATTTGACAGGGATTAGATATGCATTACACAGGGATTAGACACAGATTAGACAAGGATTAGACAGGGGTTGCTGGAGAATCGGATTACATAAGGATTAGATATGGATTAGACAGAGATTAAACAGGGATTAGTTAGGGGTTAGACAGGGATTACATAGGCATTAGATAAGGATTAGACATGGATTAGATATGGATTGCACAGGGATTAGACACAGATTAGACAAGGATTAGACAGGGGTTGCTGGAGAATCTGATTCTCTGATTAGATATACATTACACAGGGATTAGACAGGGATTAGATATGCATTACAGAGGGATTAGACACAGATTAGACAAGGATTAGACAGGGGTTGCTGGAGAATCTGATTCTCTGATTAGATATACATTACACAGGGATTTGACAGGGATTAGATATGCATTACACAGGGATTAGACACAGATTAGACAAGGATTAGACAGGGGTTGCTGGAGAATCGGATTACATAAGGATTAGATATGGATTAGACAGAGATTAAACAGGGATTAGTTAGGGGTTAGACAGGGATTACATAGGCATTAGACAAGGATTAGACATGGATTAGATATGGATTGCACAGGGATTAGACACGGATTAGACAAGGATTAGACAGGGGTTGCTGGAGAATCTGATTCTCTGATTAGATATACATTACACAGGGATTAGACAGGGATTAGATATGCATTACAGAGGGATTAGACACAGATTAGACAAGGATTAGACAGGGGTTGCTGGAAAATCTGGCTCAAATCCTCTGATTTTTGCTTTCTGTTGCACACCCACACCGCTGCGTGAGACAGTTGTTAAGTGAGGCAGCTTTTAAGAGAGAGTTGCCCTGTTTTACAATCTTTCTGGCCACCGTTGTTCAGTGAATCACTGCCGTTGTTAAGCGAATCACTGCTTGTGTTTCCCCATTATTTATCCCTACCAGAGGTGGGGATTTATTGCAAAGAATAAGGCGCTTAAGACTGCCCTACAGGGAGTCCTCGATTTACGACCACAATGTGGTTGTGAAGCGAACCTGGCTTCTTTGCTCGACGGAAGGTCGCATAAGGGGGAAATCACACGATCCCGGGACACCGCGAACCGTCATAAATAGGCATCAGCTGACACGCGTCTGAACTTTGACCATGTGACCCATGCAGCGGTCGTAAGGGTGAAAAACGGTCATAAGTCCCTGGTTTTTTTTTAAAGTGCCGTTGCAACTTTGATGGGTCACTCCACAAGCAGGTCGTAAAAGAATGCTACCTGTGTGTGATTTTGGTGGGCTGGTTTGGTCTACCTGGCAGGGCGGGGTAGACATCACGGTGTGTCCCCCCCCTTAGGCTCCACCCCCTTCCCAGGAAGGACCCGCGCCCTTTCCCCAAGCCATTACTTTGATGGTCATCGGGAATATAGTCACACGCTTCTGTGTAGACCAACAAGGCCGGGAGACAGAGAGGCTGATTGCTTTCACTGCGCAGACAAATATAGTGGTACCCTGTGAAAGAGAAAACAACACACACACACACACACACACAAGATAAGTACATTCACAGGGTTGGAAGGGACCTTGGAGATCTTCTAGTCCAACCCCCTGCCCAAACGGTTAAATTAAAAAAAAAAAAGAATACGATGCAATGGAATATTTTTATAGAGCCACTTTGGTCTAGCGGTGAAGACATTGGGTAGAAAACAGGAGACTGGGAGTTCTAGTCCCGCCTCGGGCACGAAAGCCAACTGAATGACTTTGGGTCATTCACCAGGAGACGGTGAGTTTTAGTTCTGTCTTGGGCATGAAAGCCGGCTGGGTGACTTTGGGCCATTCACCAGGAGCCTGGGAGTTCTAGTCCCACTTTAAGCATGAAAATCAACTAAATGACTGGGTGAATCACCAGGAGATGGTGAGTTCTAGTCCCGCCTTAGGCACGAAAGCCAGCTGGCTGACTTTGGGCCAATCACCAGGAGACTGGGAGTTCTAGTCCCACTTTAAGCATGAAAATCAACTAAATGACTTTGGGCCAATCACCAGGAGACTGGGAGTTCTAATTCAGTCTTAGGCACGAAAGCCAGCTGGGTGCCCTTGGGCCAATCACCAGGACACTGGGAGTTCTAGTCCCTCCTTAGGCACGAAAGCCAACTGAGTGACTTTGGGCCAATTACCAGGAGACTGGGAGTTCTAGTCCTGTCTTAGGCACGAAAGCCAACTGAGTGACTTTGGACCAATCACCAGGAGACTGGGAGTTCTAGTTCAGTCTTAGGCACGAAAGCAAGTTGGGTGCCCTTGGGCCAATCACCAGGAGACGGTGAGTTCTAGTCCCACCCCAAGCATGACAATCCCATTATCCCACAGAGGGGAAGGAGTGGGGGACAAGGGGTCCAATCCTCCCATTCCCTTTGTCGCTGGCGGGAAGGAGCGATGGGAGTGGCTTACCTGCCCGGATGGCGGAGACGGGCAAAATCCGATGGCCCACAAATTTCCCGCCCTCCTCAAAAACCGCGATGCGCAGCGAGGCGAGGGTTGGCAGCACGACCTGGCCGGAGAAAGAATGGTTGGAAGGAAGCGCCGAATTCAGATTGCGCCATCGACGCTCTACACACACACACACACAAATACACACACCCCTGTGCAACCTTTGTGAATTGTGAGAGGGGAACACAAGCAAAGGACCTCCACCTCCAAGGGTCAAAATTTAATTTCCGGACAGGTCAGCTGAAAGTTGAAAAATTCGAGTGAAGGGGGAAAAAAAAAACGCACTTGGCACATGCTCAGAAATCCAGAGCTTCTCTAAATAACCGTCCCGGTTTTGCCCCTCTCACCTTCTGGAAGACGAAGGGCTCCTCGTCCCACACGGGGTTGAAGGAGTTGCCCTGCGAGGTCCGAGTGCGAAACTTGCGCTTGGTGTCCACCGGCAGGCCGAACATGTCTACTTCGACGTAAATGCCGATCCTCTTATCGGAGAGAAACTGTCCGGATATGATCTAAGATTGAGATGAGAAGATGCGTTTTCCTGGCTTCAAATGAAAAACCCGGTTGAATTCACAGGCCGTTTTTCTGACGCAACCCTCTGCGTATGCTCAGAAGCACTCTCTTCCGCTTCGCCTGCTAGCTCAAATAGCTTCGCTTGCCAATTTTATCTTTATTCTTCGTAATAACCTGATTAATGTCTTCAACCAGAAAACTAAAGGTAAATAGACAATATACATTTAAGGTAAGAGAAAGAAAAAAGAAATGGAAGGAAAAAGTGGGAAAATGGAAGAAAAAAGTATTATTTTATCCCTCTCTCACTTTTTTCCTTTCTTCCATCTTTCTCTTCCTTCACTCCTTCCTTGTTTTTCCGTTCTTCCAGGCTTCCTTCCCTTTTTCTCTTACTCTCTACATTCTCTTTCTGTTCCTCCTTTTTCTTTTCCCGTCTTTTATCTTACCCTCCTTCCTTTCTCTCATCCACACCTTCCTTCCTTCCTTCCCTTCTTTTCTCATCCACACTTTCCCTCCTTCTTCCTTTCTCTCTTATCCACACCTTCCTTCCTTTCTCTCATCCACACCTTCCTTCCTTCCTTTCTCTCATCCACACCTTCCTTCCTTTCTTCCCTTCCTTTCTCTCTCATCCACACCTTCTTTCCTTCCTTTCTCTCATCCACACCTTCCTCCTCCCTCCCTCCGCTTTCCTTCCTCCCTCCCCTCAAATTCACCACTGATAGGGATCAACACATTTTCCACCCCATTTCTCGCCCCTCCCAGTCCGCCATGCCTTCTAACCTTCACTCTGACGGTGTTTGCCACAATGCCGTCGACAATATCTTCGGTGAACGGGTCGAAAAACTTGTCCGACCGTCGCATAAACTCGGGCTTGAGCAAGTAGCCGCTCCGGCGATTGTACTCAAAGATGCCCAGGTTCAGCTGCATTGGCAAGTCTGCATGGAGGGGCGATATCAAAAAACGCAAGTCCTCATTATACCAGCAGAGGGAAAGCGTGCGAGTTTGATCCTGGGTAGATATTTCTCTCTCTGGGTACATTGAGAATCTTAACTGCTGAATATAACTCCGCCCTGGCAACAGGAATGGCATCTGGCCATTAAAACAGCTCCATTCAATTGCCCAGACTCCACCCCACAAGGGATTAGGGGTCATTAAAAGAGGACCATGTAAAGCCCATTTCCCCGAAGTAGCCGCTCCATCTTAGTCTCAATTGTCGTTCAACTTTATGTGCCCGTATAAATAGTTATTAAATAATATAAATTGAATAAAAAAAATAACTACACCGACATTTTGATGGCCGGCTAAACCAAAACCTCTCCCGTTCGCCAATCTAAGCAAGGATAAACTTTTTTTTTAAAATGCCTACACGCCTGTGCAAGTTTCTAGTCATCTCCTCCCGGAAAGCGAACTCACCCAGGGATTGAAAATTGAGGGCCACCATCTGACAGCCGGCGTTCCAGAAGAGCTGTGGCATGTAGTTGGATGAATCCACGCGTGTCCCTTTGGGGTAAATTCGGCTCAGCTGCTTCTTGTTGTATCTGGGAAGGATCCGTGTCAAGGCCGAAAAGCATGTAAGTGTGGTCAGCTGTCCAGTTGGCTATCAACATGTATTTCGCGGCTCAAAGCAATCCCCTTCCACCTGTCCCCTTTCAATTCAGCCTTCCTTCTTAACATTAGAGTCATAAACCATAAGGTGGGATCTGAGAGGTCATTTAGTCCAACCCCAAGCAAAGTTGGATCCTTTAGAGCAGTGTTTCTTAAAATGTCGGCCTAGTATCCCCAAATCCTCTCAGGAGTCATCAAACTGGACACTGCTGGTAGTCCTCGACTTACAACCACTCGTTTAGTGACCGTTTGGTGTTTTAATGGCCTCGGAAAGAGGTCGTTTTTCACACTGAGCGACCGTTGCGATCCAAATTCAGACGCTTGGCAAAACTCATACTTATGACGGTGGCTGTGTCCCCGGGGTGGTGGCAGGATGTCACGCGACTCTCCTTTGGCGAGCTTAAAATCCCGGGGGAAGCTGGAGGCTCTTAACAACCGTGCGGCCGACTGAACCGCTGTAGGGGTTCACTTAACGACTGTGGCACGGAAGGCCGTAAAAAAAAGGGGGGGGGCAAAACTCACTGAACCGCCGTCTCGCTTAGGGACGGAAACGGCGGCCGTCACGTCGGGGGGCTGCCTGTTTTCGCTCTGTCGAGAAGGGAAGAACGCCGGGTTCGAATCCCACCCCACCCATCCTGATAACTTGGACCGGAGCGAAGACATCGATTTAAATGTTTAACAGGGGAAATCTGTGATTAAATATCAGCCTCGTCAAAGGGATGGTCCATCAATTTAAAAAAAAAAGGGGGGGAGAAAGACATGGGTTCAAGAGACGTGGGTTGAAGGATACTCAACAAACTCCATGGGACTGTTGGTCAGCTGCTCCAAGCCTTTGGTCTCCACGAAGGAAGACATTTCGAAAGATTTGTTGCGTTCTGGAAGAGAAGGAAAGACAAAATAGAAGGATGTCGGTTTTCTTACACCACCACCCCAGCGCAAAGGAGGGAGAGTCAAAAACAAAGAAAATCACAGCCTCTGGAAGGGAAGGGAAGGGAAGCTGTTTTTATGCGTCAAGGCTTCAGCAACCATATGTCCTGTCTCTCCAAACTTAACAACTGTAAGACTTGTGGATTTCAACTCCCAGAATTCCCCAGCCAGCCGGAAATCAAGAGGCTGCAAAATCGGGTGCGCTTGACAACGTGCTCAATCGTTAATAGTCAACGGGAAACTAGCTGGGA
>NC_138563.1:4165877-4274313 GCF_964273705.1 Natrix helvetica
CCTGCTTTAAGAGGGAAAGACTTCAACTCCCAGAATCCCCCAGCCAGTAGGCTTTAAGAGGGGTGGACTTCAACTCCCAGAATTCCCCAGCCAGCCTGCTTTAAGAGGGGTGGGCTTCAACTCCCAGAATCCCCCATCCAGCATGCTTTAAGAGGGATAGACTTCAACTCCCAGAATTCCCCAGCCGGCATCCTGGGAAAACCTTTTCTTCCCCTTAGTTTGGGGGTGCCTGTGTTTGGGGGTGTCTCACCGATAGATTTGCGGGGTTCCCCCAGCTTCGCCATTCTGTCTGAGGCCTTTTCCTCCCCGTTGGTCAGGATGGAGGAAAGGATTTCCGGGGGTTCGGCAAAGGGGGAGCCTAAAAGAGAGGAAGAGAAGATAATAACTAAACAAATGAAAAATCAGCCCTCTTTTTTGCTTTCCTTTTCCCTCCTCCGCTGCTTTTCCTTGCGTTCCGTGGTTCCTCCGCCTCTCAGCCTCTTGTTCAGAGCACTGCAGGAAAGTGTGATTTATGATTAGGCAAGAAAGGCGATAGAAAGAAGGCAGCGATCCTCTTGTCATCATCGATTAAGAGGCCGAATTTGGAATTAAAGAAGATTAGAAGCCACGTCTAAGTGTTTTTTTCCCTTTCTTTTCTGTTTTTCTTCTACTTTTCTTCTTTTTTCCCTTTTTGCACTTTTTCCTTTGACTCCTCCCTCCTTCCCTTCCCCTTCCTTCCTTTTCTCCACTCTTTTCCTTTCGTTTTACCCTCCCTCCAATTTTTCTTCCTTCCTTCCTTCCCTTCTCTGGTTGTTCTTCCTTCCTTCCTTTCCTTTTTTTCTCTTCTTTTGCCCCTCCCTCCAATTTTCCTTTGTTCCCTCTTTCCTCCTCCCTTCTTTCCTTCCTTCCTCCCTCTCCCCCTTCCATTCTTCCTTCCTTCCCTTTTCCTTTCCTCTCCTTTCGTCTCTTCCCATCTCTCTCCCTTTCCTCCTTCCTTCCTTCCTTCCTTCCTCCCTTTCCTCCTTCCTTCCCTTCTCCCTCCGGTTTTCCTTCCTTCCTTTCCTTTTCTCTTCCTTTGTCCTTCCCTCCCTCCAATTTTCCTTCATTCCCCTTTCCTCCTCCCCTCCCTTCTCCCCTTCCATTCTTCCTTCCCTTTTCCTTCTTCCCTCCCTCCCCATCTCCTTCCCTCTATTCCTTCATCCCTTTTCTCCTTCCTTTCTTCCTCCTTTCCATCCATCCTTCCTTCCTTCTTTCTTCATGCTTTGGATAGCATGATGGGCTTGCCTGTAGATTTAATAAAAACAAGCGAAGAACTTGGAAGCACCTACCCAGGGCAGGGGAACCTGGCTCGCCCACCCCGGAAGAGTCGCTGTAGCAGCTCGGCGTCTGCTCTAGAACCCGTTTGCGAACGCTGCCTTCCGTCACCTTGATGTGAGGCCGACGTTTCTTGTTTTTCACCAGAATGCGCCCCAATAATTCCTGGGGGCTCGGTAAGGCTATGCCTGGCTGGAGCTGCAGAAAAAGAGGGGGGGGGGAAGAGAGAGAGACAAATTGGAAAATTATCTTGTGGTTAGAATGCAGAATTGCAGGCTAACTCTGCCCACAACCAGGAAGTTCGATCCTGACCGGCTCAAGCCTTGACTCAGCCTTCCGTCCTTCTGAGGTCATTAAAATGAGGACCCAGATTGTCGGGGGGGGGGGGGGGCAAGAGGCTGACTCTGTAAACCGCTTAGAGAGGGCTGTAAGGCACTATAAAGCGATATACGTCTTAATTGCTATTGCTATTCCTTCCTTCCCTTTCCTCCCAGTGGTTAGAATGCAGTATTTCACGCTGACTCTGCCCACTGCCAGCAGTTCAATCCTGACCAGCTCAAGGTTGACTCAGCCTTCCGTCCATCCGAGGTGGGTAAAATAAGGACCCGGATTGTTGGGGGCAAGAGGCTGACTCCGTAAACCGCTTAGAGAGGGCTGTAAAAGCACGGTAAAACGGTATATAAGTCTAAGAGCTATTGCTATTAAGAGCTACTCACCGGATATTTTTCAAAGGGGTCGATCAGAAGCGCATCCCCGAAGATGCTCCGGCAGTATTCGGCCATCTTAGCCTGCTGCTTTGCTCTAGGAATGGGGGATAAAAACAAGGGGAAAGCAATTTTTGGATGCACGCACAGAAACTCCGTTAAAAAAAAGGATGGGAGGCGGACCGACGGCTCCCACCAGGATCCACTCGGAGCTTTACTCACGAATCGACGTGGTTCTCGAATGAAAGGATGACCGGGTAGGGGGAGGTCTTGAAGGCGCTTTCCGCGATGGCTTCGATGACCTCCTGCAACAGAAGCGAGAGGCGAGCGAAGGGATGAAGCGTTGGGGAGCGAAGGGGCCAAAAGACTCGAGCAAAACGATCAAGGTTAGGCGCAGAGTAGTAGATAAATAGCATGGGGGATCCTGGGAGTTGGAGTCCACCCATCTTAAAGCAGGCTGACTGGGGGATCCTGGGAGTTGGAGTCCACCCATCTTAAAGCATGCTGGCTGGGGGATTCTGGGAGTTGAAGTCCACCCATCTTAAAGCATGCTGGCTGGGGGATTCTGGGAGTTGAAGTCCACCCATCTTCAAGCATGCTGGCTGGGGGATTCTGGGAGTTGAAGTCCACCCATCTTAAAGCATGCTGGCTGGGGGATTCTGGGAGTTGAAGTCCACCCATCTTAAAGCATGCTGGCTGGGGGATTCTGGGAGTTGAAGTCCACCCATCTTAAAGCATGCTGGTTGGGGGATTCTGGGAGTTGAAGTCCACCCATCTTAAAGCATGCTGGCTGGGGGATTCTGGGAGTTGGAGTCCACCCATCTTCAAGTTGCCAACTTTGAGAAACTCTGCCACAGAGGTTTATTTTATTGATATTTCATATTTTTAACCACCCCCCTCAGTTCCTGCATTGAGAGGAGGGGGTTGGACTAGACGACCTCTCAGGTCCCATCCAATGGACCCGATTCCCTGATTCTAGTCTTAAGAAGAAAGACTGGGTTGAAAAGGTAAAAGGGAGTGTGGTGGTGGGGGTCTCTTTCCCTCCAGGAGGACAAATGACCCAGTGGAGTTAAAAGCGTACCTTAAAAGGGATTTCTGTCGTCATTGTGAATCCGTGGGTGATGAACGGCTCTTCGTCCGGGGGACGCCCCTTCCAGCAATCAAGTTCGATACAGCGGCACCCGCTTAAGAGCACCTGGCGGTACATTTCCACGGAAGAATTGCCCGTCAGCTGCCCGGCTGGAAGAGAAAAAAAAAAAGCAGGGGGGAATGATAAGGAATGGCCTTGGGAGACCGAAGGAAGAGCTGCAGCCAGGGGAAGGATAAGAGATAAGAGACAGACGAGCCCTCAGCTGCCTAATGGATGGAGAAAGAGGTTCAGAAGGGACCTTTCCTAGTTTCTCGGGCTATAAAGGTGGTGGCTGGAATGGTATGTGAGAAAGACCTTGAGGGATGGATGAAAAAATGCCAGGTCTCCAAGAAGAAGAAGAAGAAGAAGAAGAAGAAGAAGAAGAAGAAGAAGAAGAAGAAGAAGAAGAAGAAGAAGAAGAAGAAGATGATGATGGAGGAGGAGGAGGAGGAGGAGGAGGAGGAGGAGGAGGAGGAGGAGATTGTGAGTCATGACCAGCCCAATTTTACAACCTTGCGACAATTGTTATAAGCGAACCTACAGGCATGATTTTGTTGAAAGTCAGAAGGAAAATCTGGGTTTCATCTAAAACGACATAAAAACTTGGTTGTGTGGCCGCTGGATGCTGCAAATGGACGTAACCAAATCACAGAGAAGGGAAGGGGACTTTGGAGGTCTTCTAGTCCAATCCCCTGCTCAAGCAGGAAACCTTATACCATTTCGGACAAATGACTTTCTAATTTCTTCTTGAAAACCTCCAGTGATGGGAGAAGGAAGGAAGGAAGGAAGGAAGGAAGGAAGGACGCACGGGCGGGCAGGCGGGCGGGCAGGCAGGAAGGAAGGAAGGAAGGAAGGAAGATAGATAGCAGAATAACCGAGTTGGAAGGGACCTCGGAGGTCTTCTAGTCCAACCCCCTGCTTAAGTAGGAAAGAGGCCCAGTTCCCAAATGCTTGAAGTTTTGTCATATGACCCTGGAGATGCGGGGGGAGAGTGGGAGAGACTGTTAGAAGTTTAAATCCAGGTTGTACATAACCCTGAATAACTAAACAAGTAGTCGTAAGTCAAGGACAACCTCTAAAGCAATGTTAACCCTGCAACTAATTTCCTTCGGAGAGGAAAAGGGAAACCAAGTTAACTTGGACAATGAGGAGGCTTAAGAGAATATACATTTGTTCTGGCTGTGTTTTTGCAAATATTTCTTCTTCGGAATATCGAAGAGATATATATCTATATATCTGAAAGGCTGCCTACTGTGCAAGCTTTTCACTTCACAGAGTGAGGCCAAAACTGCTTTTGTTACACTCCCGTTCTCCTTCGGGGACGCTAGGAAATTGGAAGCTATTATCCGAGAGAGAGAGAGAGAAAAAATTCCCCATTCTTTGGCGCCAACTAATTGGGATGACGTCTCCAGGGGCTGCAACGCGGAAGGCAGCATATTCCCACCTTCAATTATTTGAATTATTCTGCAATTGAGCTGCTTTTCCTCGCCTGCTGGCTGCGTTTCTACGTGTACGTTTTAAGTGGCTGCATTCACACCCGTGTCTTGTACAACTCTCGTCCTCTAAGCCGTAAACAGCAACGGTTGGGCTTGTGGGCCGCTCTAAGCCAAGATCAAGCCAGCCAAACAGGGTTTCCCGCAATGTTCAAACCATTAGTCGTGGCTGCTTGCATTCCTCCCCCAGCTGTTGCAAAAAATTCCAATTCCCAGCATCCCTCACTTTTGGACAAGTTTGCAAAGGCTGCTGGGAACTGGAGTTCCCGTCATAATGGGGCACTGCTTCTCAACCTTGCAACTTTACAATGGGCGGACTTCAACTCCCACAATTCTCAGAATGCTGGCTGGGAGCTGAAGTCCACCTATCCGAAAGCAAGCTGGCTGAGGAATTCTGGGAATTGTAGTCCACACGTCATAAAGCATGCTGACAGGGGGATTCTGGGAGCTGAAGTCCACCCCTCTTAAAACATGCTGGCTGAGGAATGCTGGGTGTTGGAGTCCACCCCTCTTAAAGTACACTGGATGGGGAATTCTGGGAGCTGAGGCCCACCCCTCTTAAAGCACGCTGGCTGAAGACTTCTGGGAATTGAAATGCACACATCTTCACACAGCTAAGGTTGAGAAATGCTGACTTAGAGCAAAATTTCCCCATCTCTGTGGTAAAGGGCGAAAAAACAAATTGTACTGATAGATAAAGAGCTGGGTGGCGTCTTCTCTGCGCGGTGTTAATTGCTGGAATGTCAATAAAACGTTCAATGCGAGCCATAAAAAAATGAGTCATTCAATTCTCCTCTCTGGCCACAACTCAGTTTAATGGTTCGACCTCCGAAATGCGTCTGCAAATCATATTGGATTAAAGAACTCATTAGCAATATCATTTAAATGTGGGATTGCTCCCATTTTGTGACACCGCAACGCTCTAAAAACACACAACCTCAGTAAGCTTAAGACAGGTGGACTTCAACTCCCAGAATTCCCCAGTCAACGTGCTGCTTAGGGAATTCTGGGAGTTGCCGCCCACACACATCCGATAATAGGCAGGGGTGAGAAACATGGCTTTCTGTGATGGGAACTGCAGTTCCCAGCAGCCTTTGCACACTCGGCTGAGTATGGGGGATGCTGGGAGTTGAAGTCACCCGTCTTCCAAGTTGCCAGGGCTGAGAAACACAGCTCTACACTTATGGAAACTGCAATTCCCAGCAGCCTTTGCAAACTTGGCCGAGTTTGAAGGATGCTGGGAGTTGAAGTCCATACAGCTTAAAATTGCCACGGTTGAGAAACTCTGTTCTAAACCGAAACAAAACGAGGCACATTATAATAAAGAATAAAGAATTTAAAGAATAGATAGTTAGTTAGTTAGTTAGACAGACAGACAGACAGACAGACAGACAGACAGACAGACAGACAAATAGAAAGATATAGTATAAAAATAAAGAGATGGATGGATGGATGGATGAATAGATAGATAGACAAACAGACAGACAGATAGATATAGATATATAAAGAGAAGTAGAGATATAGTATAAAGAGAGAGAGAGAGAGAGATAAAGATGTTTAGAGATAGATATATAGTATAAAGATAAAGGAATAGATATAGTTGGATGGATGGATGTAGTATAAAGATAGATAGATAGATAGATAGATAGATAGATAGATAGATAGATAGATAGATAGACAGACAGACAGACAGACAGATATAGTTAGATAATATAAAATTTTATATATATGAATGAAGAAGAGGTAGGTAGGTAGGTAGGTAGGTAGGTAGGTAGGTAGGTAGATACACACACACACACACACAGGAGAGAGAGAGAGAGTATAAAGATAAATAGATTAGATAGATAGATAGATAGATAGATAGATAGATAGATAGATAGATAGATAGATAGATAAGATAGATATAGTATAAAGAGATAAGTAGGTAGATACACACACACAGAATAGAGAGAGAGAGAGAGAGTATAAAGATAAATAGATTAGATAGATAAATAGATATAGATAGATAGATAGATAGATAGATAGATAGATAGATAGATAGATAGATAGGATAGATATAGTATAAAGATAAAGAGATAGGTAGGTAGGTAGATAAATAGATAGATACACACACACACAGAAGAGAGAGAGAGAGAGAGAGAGAGAGAGAGAGAGACAGACAGACAGACAGACAGACAGACAGACAGACAGACAGACGGATGCCTACACAGTTGCCCAGCCCGGTATCTATGCGTACCTGTGAGGTAGGTATTATGTGAAGAATTGATGAAGTAGCTGCTCAGTGGATGCGTCATGTCGTCACTCAGGTCCAGCTTTTCGGGGGGCACAACGGTGTTCTCTTCGCCCCCCAAGTACCGCCCAAAACCCTCCAGGGACATCTGATCTGGGAAAGGAAGAGAGAGACTTGAGAATCGAGTCGGACCAGACTCCCTTGGCCAAAGTCCTAGAAAAGCCAAGGATTTCAAATAAAAGGTAGTTGATTGGAAAGGAGGAGGAAGCGAGCACAAAGGAAATTTCAACCACAATTCAAGGACTTGCCCTATGTTATTACTATTGTTATGGCAGGTGGTCCTCGACTTACGACCGTTCATTTAGTGAATTGAGCTGTCAGAGAGAGAGAGAGAGACAGAGGTGGAGCCTGGGCCGTCCATCAGCCCTCAGATGGAGAGTCAACAGCTCCCAGGTCTGGAGGTGGCCAATGAGGAAGAGGAGGAACAGCTGGGACCAGTCCCTGACATGCAGAGGAGAGGAGAGCAGTGGAAATCTATGGGCTGGTCCTTGGGACGGAGAAAGACACTTTTTGCCGGGACTTCTGGCGTTCCTAATAAATTAAGCCTTGATTTAAGGGTTTGTCGTGTTCGGGGAAGTGGGTTAGAACAGATCTCTTACCCCTTTGCTGGAACTGCTGGTTGGATTCGTACTTGGCGATCAGTTGGCGCACTTGCGCCCGGGTCAGAGGTGGGTACAAGACCTCATTCAGACGGGGGTCACGCTGCTTCTGGTTGATAAATTCCATCAGCTGGTCGAGGCTGAGATATGGCTTCCCTTTGGCTCCGCTGATTGGGTGAGGACAGAAAAAGGACAGGGGGGAAAAAAAAACCAGAGTCGGATACAGGTAGTCCTCGACTTACATCCGCAACAGAGCAAAGAATTTCTGTCGCTAAGCGAGACACTTGTTAAGGGAATCACTGCGGTTGTTAAGTTAGTCACACGGCCGTTACGCGAATCGGGTGTCAGGCCTGCAGCCATCTTTTCTTTTGGATCTTTGTCCATGCCATGCTTCCTATTATTTTACTATTCATTTTCTATTATGGGAAAATGGGAGGGGGGATTGTTAGATGCTACGTAGCCATAACAAAACTCTTTCTAGAAAGCCAAGGTCATCCTTTTGTCTTTGCACCTGTCGGGACAACAAGGCATTTGCTTCCTGCTCTCTGGAAGCCTCGGTCAGAACAATGATCCCCGAGACTTACGACCATAACGGACAAGCGACTTTATCGAGCTGGTAGCGGTGTACCGTGCCTCAGTTTCTGTATCGTAACCGGCTTCGCGTCCCCCGCAAAGGAGGGATCTCGTTTGACTCACATCTCCAGCAGGATTTTATCGATGTCGGGACGAAGGCAAAGCTTGTTGACGAAACGTTCGAAGATCTCCAGGGTGAACTCTTCTGGTTTGATCGACTCGCTCTGGGGAGGAGATTGAGAGATTTAGGAAGAGATCCAAATTGGCTTTCCTCAACCTTAGGGGCATTTTGGGGTGTGTGGACCTCCGACTCCCCAGAATCTGGGATTCTGGGAGTTGAAGTCCAGACATGTTAAGAGCGGCCACTGTTGAGAAACCTGGCTCTAGAGATAAGGTGGGTCGCTTCTCCTCCCCCCCCGCCCAGCGTCCATCACGACTGGCCCTGCTGGCTGGGGATGCTGGACGTTGTAGGGTCCGTTGGGAGGGTCCCTTTGGAGAATCCAAGTGACATTTGATGGGCCACAAAGTTAATTCAGGGGAGTAGAGATTGTTCCCATGATATGAAAAGGTCTTGTTTTTTTCTAGGAGCTTCTCCTCCTCCTCCTTCTTTTGTTCGGTCCTCTCCCTATTGCTTTGTTCTTCCTCTCCTTCTTCCTTCCTTCCTCCTCCTCTTCCTCTCCTTTGTCCTCCTCTCTCCTTCCTCTTTCATCCTCCTCCTCCCCTTCCTCCTCCTCTTTTCTTCCTCCTCTTCCTCTCCTTTGTCCTCCCCTCTCTCCTTCCTCTTTCATCCTCCTCCTCTTCTTTGCCCTCCTCTCTCCTTCCTGCTCTTCCTCTCCTTTCTCCTCCTCTTCCTTCCCTCCTTCCTCCTCTTCCTCCTCCTATCTTCCTCCTCTTCCTCTCCTTCCTCCTCCTTCTCCTCTTCCTCCCCTCTCTCCTTCCTCCCCTCTCTCCTTCCTCCTCTTCCTCTCCTTCCTCCTCTTGGCTTCCTCTCCTTCCTCCTCCTTCTCCCCTCTCCTTCCTCCTCTTCCTCTCCTTCCTCCTTCTCTTCATCCTTTTTCCTCCCTCTCCTCCTCTACCTTCCCTTCCTCCTCCTCCTCTTTCTCTCCTTCCTCCTCCTCCTCTCTCAAGTAAGTAGACATTACAATCCTGGGCAAACTCAGAGGTTTGGGGTGATGCTGGGGAAGAAATCTGGGTGAGTGAGGAGAATCAGAAGCAGCAGCAAACCCCCTCCCCACTTCGGCCTCCCCCTCCCGCCAGCGGAGGAACATACCCTGTTGAAATTCAGGCTGCAGGATTCCAGGGCTGTCTCCACTCGCTTCTTGTCAGCCGAGAACATTTTGAGAATACTGCAAAAAGAAAAAAAACAACCCTGGTCTAGGGTCTCCCGCTTGTGCAAGGGGTTGGACTAGAAGACCTCCAAGGTCCCTTCTAGCTTTTGTTATTCTGTAATTTTGCAAGGGTCTCCTGCTTTGAGCAGGGGGTTGGACTAGAAGACCTCCGGGGTCCCAACTCGGTCCTTCCTTCCTTCCTTCCTTCCTTCCTTCCTTCCTTCCTTCCTTCCTTCCTTCCTTTCTTCTTTCCTTTTCCTTCCTTCCAAAAAAGGTTTTTAAGAAGAGACTGGAGAACCATTTGTCTGAAATGCTATAGGGTCTCCTACTTGAGCAGGGGGTTGGACTAGATGACCTCCAAGGTTCCTTCCTTCCTTCCCACCCTCCTTTCCTTTTCCTTTCCCTTCCCTTCTTAATCCATTTACTTTCTTTTCCTTTCTCTTTTATCTTCCTTTCCTTTTTCTTCTCTTCCTTTTCCCCTTCCCTTTTTTCTCTTCCCTTTCATCTTCTCTTCTCTTTTTCCCTTCCCTTTTCTCCTTCTTTTCCCTTCTCTTCTTTTCTGTTCCCCCCTCCCCTCCCCTCCCGTCTTCCTTTCCTTTCCTTCTTTCTTCCCTTTCCCATCTCCTTCTATCTTCTTTTCCTTCCCTTTCCCACAAGAGTGCAGAATTCAAGCCTCCTCCCCCCCTCCCCCCCGGTTCTCCCGTCCCACAGAACCCAAATGAAGATGCGGACCCCCAACCCAAAAGGAATCTGGGAAGGGAAACCACCTTACCTCTTGACGGGGATCCTCCCATCCTGATTCACCTGGAGTTTCAGCCGGGTGTAGCTGCAACCGCACAAATGGGACAGTCAGTTCACAGAGCAGGAAGGAAGGAAGGAAAAGGCAAGAGCTGCTTATCAGGGTCGAAGAGATCAGATGAAAAGGGGCCTTTTTTCTCTCTCTCCCCCACTCCCACCCCCACCCCCCCAGATCAACATTTGATTCGATTCTTCTTGTTTCAAAGGCCGGCGTGGGTGCAGCTTGCCAACGCAAAGTCAGGTCAGCCGGAGCTTTCGGCGAATTTGCTTTCGGCGAATTAGGAATCCCCCCCCCACACACTTTATCCGAATTGCTTTATTTAGTTTCCTGTGACTATCATTACGTGTTTTTATTACATTCTTGATGAATGTTATTTTTATGTACACTGAGAGCTTCTGCGCTGGAGACAAATTCCTTGTGTGTCCAACCACACTTGGCCAATAAAGAATTCTATCCTATCCTATCCTATCCTTAATTCTCTTCCCTTCTACTCTATTATTTACTTATTCTCTTCTTTCATTCTTAATTCTCTTCTCCTCTATTACTTACTCTACTCTTTCATTCTTAATTCTCTTCTCTTCTCTATTATTTACTGTATTCTATCCTATCCTTAATCTCTTCTCCTCTATTATTTACTTTATTCTATTCTATCCTATCCTATCCTATCCTTAATCCTCTTCTCTTCTCTATTATTTACTTATTCTCTTCTCTCATTCTTAATTCTCTTCTCCTCTATTATTTACTCTTCTCTATTCTTTCATTCTTAATTCTCTTCTCTATTATTTACTCTATTCTATCCTATCCTATCCTTAATTCTCTTCTCTTCTCCTCTATTATTTACTCTATTCTATCCTATCATATCCTATCCTATATTCTCTTCTCCTCTATTACTTATTCTACTCTATTCTTTCATTCTTAATTCTCTATTATTTACTCTATTCTATTCCCCTCTTCTCCTCTATTATTTATTCTATCCTATCCTATCCTTAATCCTCTTCTCTTCTACTCTATTATTTACTTATTCTCTTCTCTCCTTCTTAATTCTCTTCTCCTCTATTACTTACTCTACTCTATTCTTTCATTCTTAATTCTCTTCTCTATTATTTACTCTATTCTATTCCCCTCTTCTACTCTATTATTTACTTATTCTCTTCTCTCTTTCTTAATTATTTACTCTTCTCTATTATTTACTCTTCTCTATTCTTTCATTTTGAATTCTCTTCTCCTCTATTATTTACTCTATTCCATTCTATTCTATTCTATTTCATTCTTAATTCTCTTCTCTCATTCTTAATTCTCTTCTCCTCTATTATTTATTCTATTTTTTCATTCTTAATTCTCTTCTCACATTATTAATACTCTTCTACTCCATTCTCTACTCTACTCTACTCTACTCTACTGAATTATTGCCAGAAAAACCACTTACACTTTTTGCAAAAAAGTATTTCGAGAAGCATTTTGCGCAAGGACGTTGGTGGCCAGCTTGAATACTTCCTCGGCCCAAATCTGGAAACAGAAGGAAGAAAGAAAAAAAAATTACGCAGGTAGTCCTCGAATTACGACGGTTCTTTTAGTGACCGTTCAAAGTTACGAAAAGTGACTTATGACCCTTTTTCATGCTTACGACACCCCGCAGTCTCCCCATTTTGGTCCCCCAATCAAAATTCAGATGCTTGGCCTCATATTTATGACAGTTGCGGCGTCCCCCAGGGAGTGTCACATATCCCCTTTTGACAAGCTTAACAACCGTGTTATCAATTTGACCAATGCCACGACTCACTTAACAACTGTTCCAAATACTCTGTTATCCCCGACTTGTTCCTTTGGTTACAACTCAACAACGCAACAATGCAACAAACGCACCAGCTCACTTTGAAACAACCGGCACCTCCTCAAAACAGAATAAAAGTTGCTGCCTTCCTTAGATTTCAGCCGGGTTTTAAACATTAAGTCTGATTTGATTTGGAGAGCGAACAGATGCCAATTCAAGGATGTCGCAAATGCAAAAAAACAGCAAATTTTCGACCACGGGCAGATCTGTTTTTTAAGCGGGGGAAAAAAACCAGCTTTCAAAAAGACAGCAAATAAATAGCCCACGGGATGAAGAAGCCTTTGGAAATCTGAAATCTAGATTCCGGCTATTTAACCCCGTGGGATAAAAAGTAAAACCCTATTTAGTGCAACGGTTCAATTAAAGTGCGGTTTATAAGCATTTTGTTTTTATTGTTATGGCTTTTGGGGCATTTCGGTGGCCGGAGATGGTTTTAGTTGACGAGGTTTTTTAAAAGTTTCCCAAAGCGTTTTTAAAAAGTTTTTTAAGATGCGTTCAAAAAAAAAAAGGCAGGACTTCGGAAGAAAACAAACAATCACAACCATTGTGTGATTTGTGCAAATGAGAACACCGGCCATTAGCCGCTTGCAAATCTGCCTGAGAAATTCCCTGCAATTTATTTAGCTTAATGAGTAATCCAGAACTAAAAAGGAACAATTGCCAGAACAGGAAGTCTGGAAGCAACACAGTTCTATCTGAACAATTTAAACAACCATAAAAATCAAGATGGAAAACATATTCTGGGGTCCTAGGCTCCACCGAGGAAATCGATTCCCTGCATGTAAAAAAGCTAGTTTCTCAAAGAGAAAAGATTCAGACTGATTTCTGCCTTGAGAAGTTAGCTATCAGTTATGACATTTTTCATAAGCAAAAAAATATATAGTAAAAGTAAAGGTTTCCTTTGCAAGTATGTGCCAGTCGTTCCCGACTCTGGGGGGCGCTGCTCATCTCTGTTTCAAAGCCGAAGAGCCAGCGCTGTCCAAAGACGTCTCCGTGGTCATGTGGCCGGTATGACAACGCTGAAGGCACACGGAACGCTGTTCCCTTCCCACAAAAGGTGGTTCCTATTTTTCTACTTGCATTTTTTACGTGCTTTCGAACTGCTAGGTTAGCAAAAGCTGGAACAAGGAACGGGAGCTCACTCCGTTATGCGGCGCTGGGGATTGGAACCGCCGAACTGCCAACCTTCATGATCGACAAGCTTAGCATCTTAGCCACTGAGCCACTGGGATTTTATATAGTATATAGTACATATGATGATAGATAGATAGATAGATAGATAGATAGATAGATAGATAGATAGATAGATGATAGAGAGATAGATACATAGAGAGATAGAGAGATACATAGATAGATAGATAGATAGATAGATAGATAGATAGATAGATAGATAGATGATAGAGATAGATACATAGAGAGATAGAGAGATACATAGATAGATACATAGATAGATAGATGATAGATAGATAGATAGATAGATAGATAGATAGATAGATAGATAGATAGATAGATAGATAATATACAGATGATAGATAGATAGGTGATAGATAGATAGATAGATAGATAGATAGATAGATAGATAGATAGATAGATAGATAGATAGATAGATAGATAGATAGATATAGTATTTTAGGTCTAAGCTAATGAATGTTTCCCACTCAGGGACTCCTTACCTTTGCTGTATTGTCTTGGACAACTGCCATGAAGTTGAGGAAACTCACGTTCACCAGGTCAGGTCCGTGAACCACTGTCAAAAGTTTATCCTCGGGTTGTTGTTCTGGACTTCCAAAGCCCAGGGTTTCCCGAATTTTGGGGTCCTTCAAAAGACAGGAGGAGACATAGAAGAGCTGGAAGAAGCCATCTTAACTGGATGGAAGCTATTAAGAAGCATGTTTTTTTGTTAGAAGTTCTCAAACTTGGCAACTTTAGGACATGTGGACTTCAATTCCCAGAATCCCCCATCCAGCTGCTTTAAGATGGGTAGACTTCAACTCCCAGAATTCTCCAACCAATATGTTCACTTTCATTATGGATTTACAACCTGAAATTGTGTGCATTAGCTTTCTCTAAACTGGTTACTCTCTCGACATGGCAAATTTCAGCTGCCAGATTTCTCAGTGATGTCCATGCTGCCTGGAGAATTCTGGGAACTGAAGTCCACCCCCTTGAGAAGAAGACTTCAGTTCCCAGAATTCTCAGCAACAGCCATACAAGAATATTGAGAATTGAAGGATGGGGAGGTTATCCAACTCCATAACTCGGTAAGTCACTGTATCTAGCCCAGAAAAACATAGTTAAAAACCAATCCAAGCTTAATGTGACGGGACGATGTTATGGCTGGGTCTTTCCAGCAGGCGAAGCTATTACCCTGGTCATCAAATTATTTTAATTTTATTTCCTTGTTTTATTTCATTAATGGAGAGACTGCCTGGCTCCACAAACTCCAGGCAGTTTACATATTAAAAAATACGAAATGGAGAAAGAAAAATAATGGGCTTTCAACAACAACAACAATAACAAAAAAAACCTGTACCCCAAATCAGAGTTTTCCCCGCAGAATGGAGCAGGCCAACAAACCAGAGTTTATACTCTGGAAACAAACCACAGTTGGTACTCTGGAAAGTGTTCTGAAAAGTGCTGGTTTACCTTAGGCAGCTTGGCATAACGTCCCGTGCGAGTGTCTCGGATGTAGCTGATATCCAAAACGTCCACTTCCTGTCAATTTGGGTGGGGTGGGGTGGGTGGGAAAACAGGCAAGGAGAAAAAAAAAAGGAGAAAGAGAGACATTTCTTCAATTAATGTGCTTTAATAGCATGATGTCCCATTTCTGCCACAGTCTCCTGCAGCAACAAGAGCAGCAAAATGTGTTAATTAGGCTGGGTAACAAGGTCTCCTTCTTCCTTGCCTCCCCTCCCTGCAACAAGGAACATATATTAATTTTAGAGCTGGGGGTTTTGTTGTTATTTTTTTAAAATTCTGCTGCTGCCAGAAATCTCCTTTTGTAAAAAATCTTACATAATTGAAGGAAAGGACGGAGAAAGGAAGAAAAAAACAAACAAACCCACAAACAAATCAGCAACAACGAACATTAGTGTTATTATTATATTATGTTGGAGGCTACCCATTAGCTGGGCTTTATCCGTTTGCACACCCTTCCCTTCGCAGGAAAACAACACACTTCCACGCCATTTGCTTGCGTTTCCATTCAGAAATTCAATGCAAAGAATACCCAGCTTAAGGCTGCAACAGCACTTAAGACTTATATACCGCTTCACAGGGCCTTTACAGTGCTTGTATCTTTAAAATTTATATTGTTTTATTTGTTTCCTAGTACGATTTGATAGCTTATTAGTAACCTTGACTATCACTAAATGGGTATCTTTTTATTCTTGATGAGCGTATTGTTTTTCTTTATGTACCCTGAGAGCATCTGCACCAAAGACAAATTCGTTGTGTGTCCAATCACACTTGGCCAATAAAGAATTCTATTCTATTCTATTCTATTCTATTGAATAGATTAGAATCCTATTCTGAATCCTATTCTACTCTATTCCTTATTCTCTTCTCTTCTATTCCTTATTCTGTTCTATACATTCTGTTCTTATCTCTTCCTTTCCCTTCCCTTCTATTCTATTCGGTATTATACTCTTTTATTCTATTCTATTCTGAATCCTATTTCTCTTCTATTCCTTATTCTCTTCTCTTCTATTCCTTATTCTCTTCTCTTCTATTCCTTATTCTCTTCTCTTCTATTCCTTATTCTGTTCTATGTTCTCTTTTCTTCTCTTCCTTTCCCTCCTATTCTCTATTCTATTCTATTCTATTCTGTATTCTATTCTATACTATTTTGTATTCTCTTCTCTATTCTGAATCCTAGTCTGAATCCTATTCTATTCTCTTCTATTCCTTATTCTATTCCATTTTATTCTATTCATTCTGTTCTCGTCTCTTCCCTTCCCTTCCTTTCTATTCTGTATTCTACTCTTCTCTTCTGAATCCTATTCTCTTCTCTTCTATTCCTTATTCTCGTCTATTCCTTATTATCTTCTCTTCTATTCCTTATTCTGTTCTATGTTCTCTTCTCTTCTCTTCTCTTCCCTTCTATTCTGTATTCTACTCTTCTATTCTGTATTCTCTTCTGAATTCTATTCTATTCTATTCTATTCTATTCTATTCTGGAATCTCTCCACTGGAAATTGTCACACACACACACACTGTCCTCTTCACCCCACCTGGGCTGGGCCAAGAGTCCAGTTGAAAAAGAAAAAAGAAAAGGCAAATTAGAGGTTTTGCAGGAGTGATTGTCAAATGCCAAAGAACTATGAACCGCAAGGAAATTATGCAGGGAAATCATGCGGTAACAGAGAGAGAGAGAGAAAAATATTGAAAGCTATTGAAAAACTCTCCGGGCTTTTTTCTGAGCGGAGAGGAAATCGCTTTTTGAAAGGAAAGGTGGAGGGGGGGGGGGGGGAAACCACACCTGCAAGTAAAAGAATTGGCAATTTAAAGGGTTGATAATGGTGTTGTTGTTTTTTTTTAAATCGGGAGGATTTTTTCCCCTCCGTTTCCAAAGCTGACATTCCTTTGCGAGGTGTGGCGTGTTTTATTATCTTTCTTCTGATTTTTGCAGGGACAAATACAAAGAGATTGCAACCTGAGCTTTTCGTTTCGTTTTCTTTTCTTTTCTTTCTTTTTAAAAAGAGAAATTTTCCCCCTTAAAAGGCCGGGAGCGAGAGAAAAGGGAGATTTCTGTTTATTTATTAATTTTTCCCCCCTTGCACTTCTATTCTTTTCACTCTTTTATTTATTATTAGGATTATTCTGATATTGTGTTTGGTTATAGTTGTATTCATGTGGTCAATGTTTTTATTACTACTTTATATTTTTATTGCATATTTATGTTTTGTATTTGACTCATATTTCTTGCCATTCTGTTTGTTGTTAAATTGAGGGCTTCCTGTTAAAACTTCATATTGTTCACAGTCGAGGGGAGAGGGGGCATAATAAATAAATAACATCTTTTTGGAGGAAAACATCAGGAGGAGGAAGCAGGAGAAGGACGACAGAGAAGAGGAGGATGAGGAATGGTGATGATAATGGAGGAAGAGAGGTTGGACAAGAAGAGGAGGAAGAAGGAGGAAGAGGATGAGGGATGATGATGATAATGGAGGAGGAGGAGGAGGTTGGACGAGGAGAAGGAGGATGCGGAGGAGGAAGAGGAAGAGAAGGAGGAAGAAGCAGAGGAGGAAGAATAGGAGGAAGAAGAGAAGGAGGAAGGAAAGGAGGAGAAGGAGGAGGAAGGAGAGGAGTTGGAGAAGGGGGAGAAGGAGGAAGAAGGAGGAAGAAGAGGAGGAAGGGAAGGAAAAGGAGGAGGAAGAGAAGAAGGAAAAGGAGATGGAGGAAAGAGAGGAGGAAGAGGAAGGAGAGGAGGAGGAGGATGATAAGAAGGAGGAAGGAGTTGGAGAAGAAGAAGGAGGAAGCAGAGGAGGAGGAGGAGGAAGAGAGGAAGGAGAGGAGGAGAGAAAGGACAGGAGGAAGAGAAGAAGGAAAAGGAGATGAAGGAGAGGAGGAAGAGGAGAAGGAAGCAGAGGAGGAAGAGCAGAAGCAGGAAACAGAGGAGGAAGAAGGAGGAAGAGGAGAAAGAAAAGGAGATGGAGGAAGGAGAGAATTTAGGAAGGAGAAGGAGAGGAGGAAGAAGGAAGAATAAAGTCCCAGTCTCAACCCCTTTCCTTGGGCTTTTGAAGCCTTAAAATCCTCCCAGCCAGCCAGCCAGCCAGCCTGCCTCCTCCAGCTACACCCAGCCTCTCTCACCCCAGATTTCTTGACAAACCAGCTTAGCGGCTTCGAAGCCCTGAAAGGAGGGAGGACAACACCACAAACACCTCAACCCAAAGTCTGCTACGCAACCCGCCTTCCCCTGGGGCGGTGTGTGTGTGTGTGTGTGTATTGGCAGGACCTTGAAAGGAATACCTAGATATGGCCCCCTCCGCAGGGTGGAAGTGGGCCTGTGCCCCCTGGTGTGTGTGTGACACACCCATACCCCCCCTCCACACACACACACACACACACACACACACACACACACAATCGCACCACTGGCTGCTTCTGCAATACACCAAATGCACCCAGAGCCTTTCGGAGCTCCCACATCCGTCCACCGTGATAAAGAGGGCCGGTTGTGTTTTCGAAAACGCTGGTAAAGAGATGGAAGGAAGCTGGGGAAGAATGCACGGGGGGGGGAGGGAGGGGGGGCGCAGAGGTTGAAGAAGGTAAAATGCAAACATACCAAACTTGGGCCGGTCCAGTAGAGGAAGAAGCCTTGGGGATCCACGCGGAGAGTCACCAGGACTCGGCTGGTCGGTTCCTGGAAAGGGGAGGTGGGTAAAACAGAAAAGTCAAAAATCTGATGATCTTTTTTCTTGCAAATTAGGGGTTATTGCTAGTGTGGAGGAGAGTGAGAATGAGAGAGAGAGAGAGAGAGAGAGAGAGAGAGAGAGAGAGAGAGAGAGAGAGAGAGAGAGAGAGAGATGATTGATAGATGTATATTAGATAGAAATTGATAGTTAAATGATAGCTTATTGTTAGAGATATAGAGATAGAGATGGGTGGATGGATGGATGGATAGACAGACAGACAGAC
This sequence comes from Natrix helvetica, assembly GCF_964273705.1. Classification (NCBI taxonomy): domain Eukaryota; kingdom Metazoa; phylum Chordata; class Lepidosauria; order Squamata; family Natricidae; genus Natrix; species Natrix helvetica. Next base: position 4,184,556 of record NC_138563.1, read on the forward strand.
ACAGATAATAGATAGATGATAGACAGAGATGATAGATCTAAATGGATGGATGGATGATAGACAGAGATGATAGACAGAGATGATAGATAGATAGATAGATAGATAGATAGATAGATAGATAGATGATAAGAGATGACAGAGAGATAGATAAAGAATGATAGACAGATAAATAGGTATGATAGATATGATTGATTGTTAGAGATAGACGATTATAAATGATTGATAAATGATAGATAAATGATGATTGATAGATAAATGGTAGATAGATGTAAGATAGATAGATAGATAAATAGAGAGATAGATAGATAAATAGATAGATAAATAGATAGATAGAAATAGATACAGATAGATAGATAAATAGATACAGATAGATAGATAGATAGATAGATAGATAGATAGATAGATAGATAGATAGATATAGACTGACAAAGAGATGGATGGATAAATGATTGATAAACATATGATTGGTAGACAGAAGATAGATGAACAGATGATAGATAGACAGACAGACAGACAGAGATAAAGCTTTTGTGCACATTTAAAAAACTATTTTCCTTTTTCAAGATGGTGAACAAAGCATCATTTTTTTAAATAAATCAGTAAATAGGCAGGTTTATGTTCATGTCATAACTTTGGGCCCGTCATTCTTCCCGTCCCAACCTCCCCTGAAGGGCTGTGATGATGAAAATTTAGAGGAGAAAAATGAAAGTTTCTTTTTAAAAAAAGACACGGGAAAGAATTCTTCTTCGCGCTTACTGACAAAGTCCTCGGCTTACGACCGCAACCGGGGGAAGGGGGGGAGCATTTCCAATGCTAGGCAAGCATTCCCCAACCCAGCGCTGCTTTAAGAGGGGTGGACTTCAACTCCCAGAATTCCCTAGTCAGCAGGCTCTCACAAGTAATTCTGGGAGCTGCCCAGACATAGTCCATGCATCTTAAAGTTTGACAAAAAGTTATCTAAAGCAATGCAGAAGAATATTTCTGGCTTCTGCCCCTGCAGATATTTTAAATGTCCTTGAATATCTGGCTTTTTTCCCAGGCTTTAGTGTAATGGCTGGGCCCCTGTTAGTTTTTTTGCATATTTTTGCAAAAGTTATGTAAACGTTTTTTTTCTTTCCTAAACATTTGTATGCATTCCCCCCGCCCCCTACCCTCTATTTTACTATCTTTACTTTTGAAAGGATAGGCTGCCCCGGTGCCCGGAGATGTTTGAAACGAGGCAGCCTCTAAATTTAATAAACAGGGGGAGGGGGGGAAATAATAAATAAAACTTAAGAAGTTCTTTTGAATGGGAGGAAACTTTTCCTCCCCACCCTAGAAAATGTGCCGGTCTAAGCTTCGTTTCACGAAAGCTGTGTTAATAATCCTTTTATTATTATTCTTTGCAGAAAGTTTTTTTTTTTAAATTTATGCATTTAATCCTTTTGCTTTTGACTTGACTTCGTTGTTGCCACTTAAAACGCCCCATTTGAAAGGTTGGACAAGGCTGCCCATCCGTTCACCTGCCATTAGGATGATGCCCAGGAAAATTTATCGCATCTGTTTTTTTTTTTTTTGCTGGCTTTGAAACCTCCATTTCCCTTCTTATGCATTTCCCCTGCTAAAGCAATAATGACTCAAAAGTGAAAATAGTGGGATGATGTATCACGGGGCAGGCTTTAAAAGTAGAGTCGGGAACCTGTTTTTTGTTTTAAAGTCATATGGAAGACTGAATTCCCAACAGTGGGACGAAAATCCCACTGTTATGGGATCGGTACAACATCTCAGGGGCGACAATAGTGGTCATCTCGAGGAATTCTTTGCAACGTCTGGGAATTCGGGCGGAAGTTTGAAATATACAGCAAACTGTTTTGAAGATTAAACATCAGGGTATAAATCTGTAGCTAGCATTTTTCCCAGCTATCGTTATTTTATTCATGCTTCCTAAATATTGGAAGACTGCTATCAATGTTTGTGTGTGTACGTTTGTATATGTGTACACACACACACAATAGCAGTCATGTGTGTTCCAGTATTTGCAGTCTTCCGATATCTCAGGGGCTGCCCCAAAGAAGAGGGAGTCAAGCTATTCCCCAAAGCACCTGAAAGGAGGTTTTTAAGAAGAGACTGGAGAGCCATTTGTCTGAAATGATCCAGGGCCTCCTGCCTGAACAGGGGGTTGGTCTAGAAGACCTCCAAGGTCCCTTCCAACTCCGTTATCTTGGTTAAAACCAGACTCCAATGTGCATTGCGCCAAACCAGCCAGCCAGCCAGCCCTCAAGAAACGCTCTCGCGATTCTTTTTTGCGGCCGAAAGATTTCTCAGCTTGCAAACTTTCCGTTTCAACCAAAATGCAGCTGGGAAATTCAGGGAATCTTCGTCTGACTTCCCTAGAAGCAACTTGGGAGATTTTGGGGACTTGGGAAGGAATCTTTTCGAGTTTCCAATCCTTTGGAAAGATATGGTGGCTGCTGAAATACCATTTATGCACAGAGAGAGAGAGGGAGAGAGGGAGAGAGAGAAGAGAGATTGGGAGAGACAAGGGGAGAGAGAGAGAGAGAGAGAGAGGAGGGAGAGAGGAGGGAGAGAGGAGAGACAAAGAGAGACAGGGGGAGAGAGAGAGAGGAGAGAGAGAGGGAGAGACAGAGAGAGAGGAGAGAGAGAGAGAGACAGAGAGGGAGAGAGAAGAGAGAGAGGGAGAGACAGGGAGAGAGAGAAGAGAGAGAGAAGAGAGAGAGGGAGAGGAGACACAGAGAGAGGAGAGACACAGAGAGAGAGACAGAGAGGGAGAGAGAGAAGAGAGAGAGGGAGAGACAGGGGGAGGGAGAGAGAGAGGAGGGAGAGAGAGAGGAGAGACAAAGAGAGACAGAGAGGCAGAGAGAGAAGGAGGGAGGGAGGGAGACAGAGAGAGAAGAGGGAGGGAGAGAGGAGAGACAGAGAGACAAAGAGAGAGGAGAGAGGAGAGAGAGAGAAAGAGGAGGGAGAGAGACACAGAGAGAGAGAATGTCACACATGCCATCAAGGGCTAGGAGCATCCCCAGGGCAGACAAAATTTCTTCCCCAGCCAAGATTTTTAATGCAAACATGACCTCAGCCTCTGCGTTCGCACGCAGGAGCCAGGAAAAACAGGCAGCAAGTCGATGAAAAGATTTTTAAAAGGGGAGGGATGTGTATGTGTTGCTGATTAAAGTGATTTGAATCGGCCTCTCTTTGCAAAAAAAAAAAAAAAGTGAGAGAGAGAGACAACCCTTTCCACCAGATTTCACTCGCGCCCGGCTCTCATCGCACACACCCAGAGCTTAACCTCGCACTCGCTCCTTGCCCTCCGGACCGTTATCTCTGTGGGAACCTTGGCAGGGGAGACTAATCCCTGCTCTGCCGTGGGTAATAAAAATGATAACTGAAAGGACAAAGAGGTGTCAGAATCCATTTGCTCAGGCTGAAAGGGGGGGGGAGTTCTCTGTTGTGGAACCCCCCCCCCCGACTCAAAGATAGGAGCCAGTGTGCAAGGGGAGGAAAGGAGACCACCAAGCAGCCTATTTAATTCCCAACAGGTGGGGAAGGAATTGCAAAAGGAGGAGGACATTATAAAGCTCTGGAAACCCTCTAAAGAGTTATCCTCCTGCTGTAAATAACCCCAAGACCCCCTGCTAATATTTCAGGACCCCCCACCCAAAGACCAGTCTATGGATGAAGAGCCTGTTTTGGCTATCAGATACTGTCCTTCTCACTTTTAAAGCAGCGTTTCTCAACCATAGTGACTTCAAGATGGGTGGACTTCAACTCCCAGGATTCTCTAGCTAGCATGCTTTAAGGTGGGTGGGCTTCTATTCCCAGAATCCTGTAGCCAGCAAGGAATTCTGGGAGCTGAAGTCCACCCATCTTAAAGCAAGCCAACTGGGGGATTCTGGGAGTTGAAGTCCACCCATCTTAAATCAAGCTGAATGGGGGATTCTGAGAGTTGAAGTCCACCCATCTTAAATCAAGCCGACTGGGGGATTCTGGGAGTTGAAGTCCACCCATCTTAAATCAAGCCGAATGGGGGATTCTGGGAGCTGAAGTCCACCCATCTTAAAGCAAGCCGACTGGGGGATTCTGGGAGTTGAAGTCCACCCATCTTAAATGAAGCCGAATGGGGGATTCTGGGAGCTGAAGTCCACCCATCTTAAATCAAGCCGAATGGGGGATTCTGGGAGTTGAAGTCCACCCCTCTTAAAGTTATCAGCACTGGAAAACACCATTCTAAATCAATGCAGGAGGGTTTGGGTTTTTTTTTTTTTTGAATTTTTTGCAATTCCAGATGTGTTCACTTCAATTCCCAGAAATGTCCACTAAAGCGATGCTGGCTGGGGAATTCTGGGAGTTGAAGTCTCGTTGTCCCCCTCCTCCAAAGTTGACCAGGTTGAGAAAACATTTCTCGAAAGGCTTAAAACCAAGAAGCCAAAGCGAGTTTCCCAGCGTGGCTCAAATCCCTTTGGAGAGAGAGAAAGAGAAAGAGAGAGAGAGGGAGAGAGAGAGAGAGAGAGAGAGATATGACACGGTTTGCGTGCAGATGTGACCCTTGGCGGATCTATGAAATCCTGGGTTTTACTTCGCCTTGGATTCCCTGGGAGATTCCGCCCTGCAGCTGCCTGAGAAGCCAAGATGGGAAGGATCAGTTGGCAGAGAATCCGAAAACAAGTTTCTTTTGGACTTATGCAAATATTTGTCAAGCGTTCTTTTCACATCCTTCGGGCAGGAAAAGGGGAAGGGAAGGAGAGGAGAGACAGACAGACAGAAAGGAAGATAGGAAACTCTGGGCTAGAGAGTCGTGTGACCCCTCATTCCATTTGGTCCCACCTGTTGCTAAGGGGGTCCCCAGCCCCCTCTGAACACCCTTCAATCCTACCCCAGCCCTCTCTCTTCTTGCCATACGGCCTGCAGCCAGCAGCTGTTTAATGAAGAGAAGGACTAGGAGAGACAGGATAGCAGCCTTCCGTTATCTCAGGGGCTGCCCCAAAGAAGAGGGAGTCAAGCTATTCTCCAAAGCACCTGAAGAAGCAGGACAAGAATGGAAACTAATCAAGGAGAGAAGCAACCTGGAACTAAGGAGAAATTTCCTAACAGTAAGAACAATTAACCAGTGGAACTACTTGCCACCAGAAGTTGTGAATGCCCCAACACTGGAGGTTTTTAAGAAGAGATTGAACAGCCGTTTGTCTAAATAAAACACCCCCTTTTTGGTCCCAGGAGGAGGCTCCAGGCCCAAAACAGTGAGTGTGCACGCATACACGGGAGGTAGGGGAGCATGGGTGGTTATGCGCGCATGAGCGGGGGGGGGGGCATGCACCCTGTTGTGAAAGCTTTTGGCACGCCGCAACAAAAAGATTAGCCGTCACTGCCCTACACCATTACAGACACATGGCTGCGTAATGTCTTCTTAAAAACGTCCGGTGTTTTGAGCATTCACAACTTCTGGTGGCAAGTTGTCCCACTGGTGAATTGCCCTCACTGTCGGGAGATTTCTCCTTCGTTCTAGGTTGCTTCTCTCCTTGAAGACCTCCAAGGTCCCTTCCGACTCGGTTATTCTAGCATACAGTTCAGCCGTTGCTTTCCTCCCTTACCCAAGGTCTGGGTGAACACCGCAAAGGAGAAATGGAGGCCCGCAAAAATGGAGATTGTGTTTGCAATCCACAACCAAGTCCCTTGCAATGCCACAAACCGCACACTTCCTTCTGCACACAGCTGTAAGACGGTTTGAGATATGATTTGGAGAGGTACAGCAAAACCTCTCTCTCTCTCTCTTATCTATCTATCCCTCTCTATCTATATCTATATATCTATATTTATCTATCTATTTATCTCTATCTCTATCTATCTATCTCTAGCTAGCTGTCTTTCTCTCTCTCTATCCCTCTCTATCTATATCTAGCTCTATCTATCTATCTATCTATCTATCTATCTATATCTATCTATGTATCTATCTATCTATCATCTATCTATCTATCATCTATCTATCTATCTCTAGCTAGATAGCTAGATAGATAGCTCTCTCTCTCTTATCTATCCCTCTCTATCTATATCTATCTATATCTATCTATCATCTATCTATCTATCTATCTATCTATCTATCTTTATCTATCTATCTATCTATCTATCTATCTATCTATCTATCTATCTATCTATCTATCTCTATCTCTAGCTAGCTATGTATCTCTAGCTAGCTAGCTGTCTCTCTCTCTCTCTCTATCCCTCTCTATCTATATCTATCATCTATCTATCTATCTCTAGCTAGATAGCTCTCTCTCTCTCTCATCTTTCTCTCATCTCTCATCTATCTATCTATCTATCTATCATCTATCTCTCATCTATCTATCTATCATCTATCTATCATCTATCTATCATCTATCTATCATCTATCTGTCTATCTATCTATCTATCTATCTATCTATCTATCTATCTATCTATCTCTCATCTATCTATCTATCTGTCTGTCTATCTATCTATCATCTATCTATCTATCTCTCATCTATCTATCTATCTATCTATCTATCTATCTATCTATCTATCTATCTATCATCTATCTATTTATCTATCTAGCCTTATTTTTGGGGAGGCATTATTTTTGAGGTGCAGGAGGTGGCAAACGTGGTCACCTTATGGCTGCTGCTGTGTTGCAATATTTTTGGGGCGGGCTCATTTTAGCGCATGTGCTCAAAAGCCCGATTGGGCTTATTATCCAGGGAGGGGTTTTTTTTTGGGGGGGGGGGAAACCGGGTACATATTTTTCTGAGCCACTCTGAACTTTTTCAATCGGTGTGGGTCCTCCTTCTCAGTACCCCACCCCACCCCTTTTGATTTTTCTGGGTCCCTCGGCACCAGAGGCTCAATTGGATAGGATATCTCTTTATTTTACTCTTTTTCTTTTCTTGTTTTTTTTTCATTTCTAGCCTCAACTTGGCTACTTCCTTTTTTGGGATTGGAGAGAAGGAAGTCAACTCACCCCCGGGGCGGATTGCGAGAGGCTGTTGAAAGTTGTGAAACCCCCGCAGCGGAGAGCCCCCCCCCAGGGAACGCATGAACCGGAGTGTGTGTGTGGAAGAGGGGGGGGGGGGAATGGGAGATAAGTAAGAACACTTAGCCGAAAAGGCACCGGGAGGCTTTAAGGAAGAAAGGGGGAAAAAATGTGAATTTAAGAGATGAATTGGGATATTTGGGGGAGATACACAGCTGGGAAGATTTCACGGAAGGAAAACAGCAATGCCGTTTAGCAATGCACCTCTAACCACTTTTTCTAAACCTTTACTAACTTTTAGTCTTCTCATCATTCCTATCACCCATCTCCTCCCACTTATGGCTGCAGGACTGTAACTTTATGGCTTGTATCCAGGGGTGAAATTCAGCAGGTTCTGGAGAACTGGCGCGGAAATTTTGAGTAGTTGGGAGAATCGGCAAGTGCCACCTCCGGCTGGCTCCAGAGTCTGTTGGGAATGGAGATTTTGCAATATCCTTCCCCTGCCATGCCCACCAAGCCACGCCCAGAGAACCGGTAGTAAAGAAAAAATTAAATTTCACCACTGCTTGTATCCTTACTATTGATATTGATATTGTTTCCTGATTGCTTATTTGCACCCTGTGGCTATCATTAAGTGTTGTACCTTATGATTCTTGACGAATGTGTCTTGTCTTTTTAGGTACCCTGAGGCATCTGCCCCAAAGACAAATTCCTTGTGTGTCCAATCACACTTGGCCAATAAAGAATTCTATTCTATTCTATTCTGAATCCTATTCTATTCTATTCTGAATCCTATTCTATTCTGAATCCTATTCTATTCTATTCTGAATTATATTCTATTTTATTCTGAATTATATTCTATTCTATTCGGAATCCTATTCTATTCCATTCGGAATTCTATTCTATTCTATTCTGAATCCTATTCTATTCTGAATCCTATTCTATTCTGAATCCTATTCTATTCTATTAAGAATCCTATTCTATTCTATTCTGAATTCTATTCTATTCTATTCTGAATCCTATTCTACTCAATTCTATTCTGAATTCTATTCTATTCTATTAAGATGGGCGGACTTCAACTCCCAGAATTCCCAGCCAGCTTTGCCACTTTGTGGAGGTTTCCGGGAATTGAAGTCCCCTCATCTTTTATGGTTGCCGGAGTTGAGAAACACTTTTCTGAATCAAGGGGGAAGATTTTTGGAGTGGGGACAATTCCAGATGGGTGGACTTCAACTCCCGGAAATCTCCACTGCAGCAACGCTGGCTGGGGAATTCTGGGAGTTGAAGTCCACCCACCTTAAAGTGGGCAAGGTTTTCACGGCTCCAATTCCCACCCACCCATGTCTCCAGCTTCAGGCAGAGGAAGTGACGCGCCAAGGAGACCCCCAATTAGTAAGGTCACCACAAACACCAGGAAACCATTGGCACATTTAGGCAAAGAAATAGGCCTACGAAGCTAGCTTGGTGGGGGCCATAGGAAAGTTGTATGGAACAAGATTTTGGAGTGGGGGGGGAGAGAGAGAAGAGGAGAGGAGGGGGCCACTTTCTAAAAGGACCCAGCAAACCTCAAGCAAGGGGGAGGGTCTTTGCTAGGGGAGGGGCTCTTGGAGAAGGGGGGTTTAGAGAAGGGGGGGCAAGCAGGCCAACTCAAAGCCAACTAGTGGGGAAGGTTGTTTCTGTAACTCCTCCTCCCCCCAAAGAATCAAATAAAGCAAAGCTTGCAACCTGGTGAATTGACAGGTAAGGAAGGAGCTAAGAATGGGTGATGGACACATACACCCCTTGCAAAAGAGGGAGGGGTCTTCTGACCGGGAGGGGTGAGATGCCAGGAAAAGAGGGAGCCAGATTGCGGGAGGAATTTGCATAAGGAAAGGGTTTTTTTCTCTCTCCCCCAATTGTGTGTGTTGTTTTTTTTAACATTCCACCCTCCTGCCGCTACAAAGAATTAGGAAGTTCGGAAGGAAAGGAATTTTTAAGAGCGTCTTACGAAATTAAAGGGAGGAGGCGCGGGGGGGGGGAGAGAGAGAGAGAGAGGGAAAGAGAGAGAAAAAGAGAGAGAGAGAGAGAGAGAAAGAAAGAGAGAATGAAAAAAGGAAAGGAAGGAAAGCGGAAATAAAGAAATGAAGGAAGGAAAGAGAGAGAAAAAAGAAAAAAAGGAAAGAATGGAAAGGAAGGAAGGAAAGAAAGGAAGGAAAGAAAAATAAAAGAATGGAAAGAAAGGAAAGGAAGGAAGGAAGGAAGGAAGGAAGGAAGGAAGGAAGGAAGGAAGAAAGAAAGAAAGAAAGAAAGAAAGAAAGAAAGAAAGAGGGGAACCAATGGACATTCCGGCTGTGGTGGTATCCTTTGCGCCCCCCTCCCCTACAGCAGCAGATGGGAGGGGGGGGGCATAATTCAGTAGAAAGTGAAAGGACTTTCAGGGAGGATGAGCTCTCTCTTTCTCTCCCCCCCCCTGCCCAACAAAGTGCCAGCGAGAAAAGATGAAAAATAATAATCCAGAAAAGCGTTTGTTTGTCTGTCACTCCCCTCCCTGCCGCGTTCTTAAGAAAGTAGGCGGTTCCCCCACCTCCCCCGGATGTAAAGACAAGGGGGGTGCAAAAAAAAACAGGGAAAGTGGGGGAGGGAGGGGAGGGGGAGGAGTGTCTCTTGAAAGGACTTGCAAGAAAAAGGAGGCAAGGAAAGGGGGAAAACAAGAAAAGTTTGTGCCTCTGCAAGGTGTAGAAGGAAGGAAGGAAGAAGGAAGGAAGGAAAGAAGGGGAGACGGAGGGAGCTAAAGAAAGAAGAGAGAGGGAAGGAAGAAAAAAAGAGAAGAAGGAAGGTAGGAAGGAAGGAAGGAAGGAAAGAAGGGGAGACGGAGGGAGCTAAAGAAAGAAGAGAGAGGGAAGGAAGAAAAAAAGAGAAGGAAGGTAGGAAGGAAAGAAGGGGAGACGGAGGGAGCTAAAGAAAGAAGAGAGAGGGAAGGAAGAAAAAAAGAGAAGAAGGAAGGTAGGTAGGAAGGAAGAAAGGAAGGAAGGAGGGAGGGAGGGTGATTTGAGAGGGGAGGAAGGAAAAGAGAAGGAGAGGAAAAGAAGGAAAGAGGGCAGAAAGGGAGGGAGGAGAGAGGAAGGAAAAAAGGAGAGAAAGAAGGAAGGAATGGAGGGAGGGTGGGAGGAGAGAGGAAGGGAGGAAAGAAGGAAGGGATAGAGAGGGAAGGAAGAAAAAGAGAAGAAGAGAAAGAAGGAAGGAATGGAGGGAGGGAGGAAAGAAAGGAGTAGAGAGGGAAGGAAGGAAAATAGGAGAGAAAGAAGGAAGGAATGGAGGGAGGGTGGGAGTAGAGAGGAAGGGAGGAAAGAAGGAAGGGATAGAGAGGGAAGGAAGGAAAAGAGAAGAAGAGAAACAAGGAAGGAATTGAGGGAGGGAGGGAAGAGAAAGAAGGAAGGAATGGAGGGAGGGAGGAAAGAAAGGAGTAGAGAGGGAAGGAAGGAAAAGAGGAGAGAGAGAAGGAAGGGAGGGAGGGAGGGAGGGAGAGAGTAGAGAGGAAGGGAGGAAGAAGGAGAGAGCGAAAGAAGGAAGGAGGGAAAAGAAACCAAGGGAGGGGGCTCACCTCGTCCCACTTCATGAACTTGCTGCCCTTGATGAGGGTCTCCGGGACGCGGAGGGGCTCCAGCTGGAGCGCGTGCACCCCCGGGCGCGCCCCGGCCATGGCTGCGCGCTGCTGGCGCCGGGACCACTGCCGCCACCGCTCGTCTCTGCCCGCTTCTTGGCCGCCTTTCCCAGGGCCGGAGCCTCCGGAGGCAGCGAGGCGGAGACTGAGCGGGGGTGGGTGGGTCCGGGCCAGGGGAGGAGAAGCTTAAAGAGGCCGCCCCGGTCGTCCCCGTCCCCCCCCCCACTCCTGGGGAGGAGCGCAGAGAAAGTTGGCCAACTCTGGAGGGAGAGGCGCCGCGCCGCGCCCGGCTTCCCACGGGATGGCAGGACCCGCAAAGCGCATCGTTCCCCGCCGGGGATGGGCTAGCTAGAAGCCAGACTCATGGGCTTTAAGGGGAGGGGGCTTGGAGGAAGGACCTCGCAGGGTTTGAAAGTGGGGGGGGGGGGCGGATAAAAGCGAAAGGAGGGGCCGGAAAAGTTTACAAAGTAAATTTTGGAGAGGCGTAAAAAAGACAAGCAGAGATCCAGGGTGTCCAAAAAGGCAGTGAATCGTTCAGTGAATCCTCGATTTATGACCAGCATTGGTTCTGGGACGTCCGGTTGCAGAGCGGGGCGGTTGTTAAGTGAGTCACGTCCGATTGCACAGCATATTTTTTTTGCTATAGTTGGTTGGTCACGTGGGATTCCTGCAAACTCTTGGAACACATTTTTCTTCCCAATTTTTTCTTCGAAAAGTTTTTTAAAATTTTGCATCTCTTACTTATAGTCACAGGTCTGCATTCACATAATAATTTGTTCTTCTTTATATTTATCACTTTTACACATTTCTTTGTCCGTATAAATACACATTCTGGGTTTGCTTTGCTTACCATCCCCTACACCTCTTTTGTATTTTCACTACGCAACCTTTTCTTTCTTTTCTCCCTCCCTCCCTTCTCTACTTCCGTCCTTCCTCCTCTCCTTTCCTCCCTCTTCCTTCTCTCCCCTTTCCTCTTCTCCTCTCCTGCTCTCTTCCTTTCCTTCTTCCCTGGCCTCTCCCCTACTCCTCTCTTCTTCCTCTTCCCCTTCCTGTCCTCTCCTCTTTCTCCCTTCCATCTTCCTCTCCTTTCCTCCCTCTTCCTTCTCTCCCCTTTCCTCTCTTCTCCTCTCCTGCCCTTTTCCTTTCCTTCTTCCCTGGCCCCTCCCCTACTCCTCTCTTTTTCCTCTTCCCCTTCCTGCCCTCTCTCCTTCTCTTTCTCTCCATTATTCCGGCTTCTGCAACTTTGCACACGTCCGATTTTTTATTTTATTTTTGCACGCTCTACGCCTGTTTTTATTTTTTATTTCCAGGCTCCTTGTTTACGTCCTTCGGTTCCTGCGCTGACATGCTCCGCCTAACCCTCTGGAAGTTCGAGAAAGTGAAGTCGGCTTCCTTCCTGGATCCCGGCCAAGTTGGCTTCACGCTCGCACGCTGTTTTAAATATGTTTGGCAAAAGCCAAAACAAATCTCTCTCGGACGCTTTTCTTGGTTTCCTAGAAATCCTGAGCTTTCCAAGCAACCCCACGGCCGTGACATTTCTAATTTTAAAGTTTCTAAACTTCGCTCCCACGAAGACGGACTCGCAGCAGCTCGTTTAGTGACGGAGGTTACACCGGGATGTAGGACTGCTTTTTCACACTTAACACCGTTGCAGGCATCCCCCAGGGACGCGGTGGCTCAGTGGCTAAGACGCTAAGCTTGTCGATGAGAAAGGTCGGCAGTTGGGCGGTTCGAATCCCCAGCGCCGCATAACGGAGCGAGCTCCCGTTCCTTGTCCCAGCTTCTGCCAACCTAGCCGTTCGAAAGCATGTAAAAAATGCAAGTAGAAAAATAGGAACCACCTTTGGAGGGAAGGGAACAGCGTTCCATGCGCCTTCGGCGTTGAGTCCTGCCGGCCACATAACCACGGAGACATCTTCAGACAGTGCTAGCTCTTTGGCTTTGAAACGGAGATAAGCACTGCCCCCTAGAGTCAAGAACGAATGGCACAAATGTGCAAGGGGAACCTTTATTTTTAAGAGACATTTGACAGCTCCAGTCATACTTTATCATGCCGGCAATACTTGGCAAGAATGCATGAATGAACTAATTGTCTCTCCTGCAAACTCCACTCCCCTTTCGCTCCTCTTTTATTTCCTCTGGGAGGGGCCATTCATCCTCCACCTGTGGCCTTACTCCCAAGTCTCCCCCTGTTCTTTAGCTCTTCCCTTCGTGTCTGGCAACTCTGCGCATGCGTACACTGGGAACAGGCTCCAGCTGTTCTTCTGCCTCACTGATGCCTGACTCTGAAGGCAGCTGATAACTGTCAGACGGCCCTGGCCCCCTCTCTGCCTCCGACACAGAGCCTTCATCAGAGCCTTCCTCAGACTCCGGGACTGGCCCAGGTGCCTCCCCAACCTCCTCGCCGTCCGAATCTGCTGTCAGCTCCGCTGGCCACTGGCAGGCCACAACACTAACTTTGAACGGTCACTAAACGATTTATTGTTAAGTCAAGGGACTACCTTGTACCAGCTAACTCAGACACTGCTTTGTAAGCTGCAGTGCCGCCTTTGAACCACTGGGTGATGCCCAAGCGGGGTGATGAGAAGCCACGGCATCGCCCTCTACTGGTGAAGAAGTGACGCTGCAGGGTGTGAAGAAACTGATTTGAAGCCGAGCTGTTTCCCCGAGGGAACATGAGGCACATAATACAGCAATTCAGGGTGGATTTCTTTAGAAAAAGGAGTTAAAAGGCTCTTTTGTCTCGGGTGAAGCAAAGCTTCGCTCCCCCTTCGCTCCCCCCCCCCCCCCCCGCCACAGACCTTTTGGCCAAAGGCGTTTTTTAATTACAATGAGGTCTTAGAGAAATAGCGTAGAAGATGGTTTTGGTCTCTACTGCCTTGAGGGATGGTCAATTCCTAAAGAGTTGCTTTAAAAAAATGTAAAGAGAAAGAGAATGGGAATTTTCTTTCTTTCTTTTTCTCCTTCCTTCCTTTCCCCGCTTTTTCTTTCCTTCATTCCTTCTCCTACACCATTTTCCCTTTCTTCCTGCTCCCTTGTCTTTTTGCTGTCTTATTTCCTTCATCCTTTCTTCTTTCCTCCCTCCCTTCTCTTTCTTTGTCTTGTTACTTTCATCTTTTCTTTCATCTCCCTTTTCCCACTCCTCTTCCTTCTTTCCTTTCTTTCTTTCTTTGACCTTACTTTTTCATCTTTTCTTTCTTCATCTTCCTTTCCTCCCTCCCTCCCTTCTTTGACTTTCTACTTTTTTCATCTTTTCTTTCTCCAGCTTCCTTTTCCCACTCTCCTTCCTTCTTTCTTTGACTTTCTACTTTTTTCATCTTTTCTTTCATCTTCCTTCCTTTTCCCACTCCCCTTCCTTCCTTCCTTCTCTTTCTTTCTTTGACTTCTTACTTTTTTCATCTTTTCTTTCTTCATCTTCCTTTCCTCCCTCCCTCCCTTCCTTCTTTGTACTTTTTTCATCTTTTCTTTCTTCATCTTCCTCCTTTTTCCCACTCTCCTTCCGTCCTTCCCTCCTCTTTCTCTTTCTCTCTCTCTCTTTCTTTCCTTTTCTTTCTCTTCCAGAAGGCACCTCTGAGGTTCTGCAGGTAAGCCAGTTATCCAGTTCCAAAAGGATAGGAAACAAGTATTTTATAAAATCTGCCTGTTTTTGAGCAAAGCATCCATCCATCCCATATCTGCTGTGGGTGGGCATTTTGTATCACAGACCCCCACTCTTTTTAAAATCACAACTTACAAGTCCGCGGTTGAATAGAGCAGAAAAGCGGGGGAGTCAAGAGTGAACCAGATTCTGGGTGAAGGAAGTAAAAGGTCCCGTGCCCCCCAATTTCCTGCTTGTGGCAGGGGATGATGGGACCTGCCATCCCAGAGGGCTACAAGCTGCGAGGTTGTAGAAAACACAGGGAAAGCCTCAAAAATATCCTTGAATGAGATGGGTGGACCGAACACAGAGCCCCAAGCCCTGTATGGAGACCTGGCGGGTGTGTGTGAGTAGAACTTGGACGAGAGACCACAAAGAGATCACGTGACAGTCGAATAGAGAGAGAAATAAACGAAACGGCAGGAAAAAATAAGCACTTCGGAATTACAGCCAAGAATATCACCCGGATGCGTCCGTCAGTAAGCCAGCTCCAATAAAACAAGGCTAAACATTTTAAAATTAAGTGGCATTAAAATTAAATCGCCTTTTGGCCCACTCGGTAGCTTGACTTGGCCCTGCCCATTCCGGTTTATTGCATGAGATTTTGCCTATAAATCTTCTTTCAATTATGGACTTCTTTTGTTTAGGTGTTTGTTGCTTTATTTCAATTCTACTCCCAAAACTGCCCTTCAAAAACACCCGTTCGTTTTCTGTTTTGCTGATCGGCAATTTGGGATTTTCAGACAAACAAAACTCCGGAAGGTCAGTCCCAAAGATTGCTTTTGAGCTTGGGGGAGAGGGGAGGGGAAGGACCCTGCAAACCAGCACTGGGATTAATGTCTCCCACAAAGAGACACCACATTCCTTAATATATTATTATTTTTTTGAAATATAAACAAGGGTTCTTTAACTCCCACAATAGTGCTTGGGCAATATTTCAGAATTCGACTCCTTTTATGGTGAAAAACTACGCAGCAGGTCCCTAAATCCAAGTTTTATTAACGGGGAGTTTATTTTAAGATGGCAACTCCCAGTCTTTCTTCTGTCCTTCTTTCTTTCCTTCCTTCCTTTCTTTCTGCCTTTCGTTCCCTCCCTCCCTTTTCTTTTCCTTCCTTCCTTTCATCCTCCCTCATCTTTTTCCTTTGTTCCTTCCTTCCCTACCTTCTCTATCTTTCTCTCCCTATTTCTTTCCCTCCTTCCTTCCTTCTCAGCCTTCTCTATCTTTTCCTCCCTTCATTTCCTCCCTCCTCTATCTTTTCCTTTCTTTCTTCCCTATTTTCTCAATGTTTTCCTCCCTCCCCCAACTTCTTTCTCCTCCCCTGCCTCCTTCCCTCTCCTCCCTCCATCCCCTCTTCCTTCCTGCCTTCCTCTTTCCTTCCTTCCCTCCCTCTCTCCTGCCTCCCACCCCTTTTCCTTCCTTTCTTCCTTCCTCCTTCCCTTCCTCCCTCCCTCTGTCCTCCCTCCATCCGCCCTTCCTTCCTTTCTTCCTTCCTTCCTTCCCTCCCTCTCTCCTCCCTCCTGCCTCTCTTCCTTTCTTCCTCCCTCCCTTCCTCCTTCCCTCTCTCCTCTTCTCTTTCTTCCTTCCTCTTTCCTTCCCTCCCTCCCTCCCCTCCATCCTTCCTTCCTCCCTCCCTGCCTTCCTTTCTTCCTTCCTCCTTCCCTCTCTCCTCTTCCCTTCCTTCCTTCCTCTTTCCTTCCCTCCATCCGTCCCCTTCTTTCTTCCTCCTTCCTTCCTTTCCTTCCTTCCCTCCCTCTCTCCTCCCTCCCGCCCCTTTTCCTTCCTTCCTCCCTCCCTCCTTTCCTCCTTCCCTCTCTCCTCTTCCCTTCCTTCCTTCCTCTTTCCTTCCCTCCATCCGTCCCTCCCTCCCTTCCTTCCTTCCTTCCTTCCTTCCTTCCTTCCTTCCTTCCTTCCTTCCTTCCTTCCTTCAAACATCCCTGCAGCCCAGTTCATTTACAACCCATTCCCAGACCCCAATTCCCAGGGAAAATCTGAATTGAAATAAACAGGAGGCTGGAATTGAAGGCTGTCCACATCACCCCCAGAATGGATCCCCAAACTCCCAGCCAAGCAGAAAAGAAGCAAATCCACAGGGAAAAAGAACAGAATTATCCCGAAATTGAACTCCCGCACTGGAGTTCGGTTCACTTTTGTTTCCTGAAAACTGGGCAGCGACGCTGAATGCAAGTGATATTTCTCAGGTGTGTCGGTATTATAAAACGGACAAAAGGAAACGCCGTGTGAAAGTTGGGGGCGAAACACCAACGTGGTGCCGCTAATTGTGGGATGTTTCCCCCCCCCGAAAAAGAACACAGGGGGCAAAGGAATACAGGTAGTCCTCGCCTTATGACCACAGTTGAGCCCCTACTTTCTCTTGTTAAGCAAAACGGGCGAAGGCGAAGCCAGATCGTAAAATGGCGATGTTTCACTTAGCGACTGCATTGCCGGTCCCCTTTAAAGTCGCTAAACGAGGACTCCCCGACATGCAGTATAGGAAGATGGGTTTGTGCAAAGCTCGCTTTTGGGGAATGCTTCGGTGTCCTCGCAAACCTGGGAAAAGGGGAGGGGGGATTCCATAACCCAGGTCAGAGGGTTGTGTGAATGCACCTGGGTTTCCCTCTTTGGGTTGGGAGGTTCTTTTTTTGGGGGGGGGGGGGGGACACACCTGTGGATGTCATTTGTCCTGGGAAGAGCCTGCCATCTTGTGGAGGGTGTGCAGAACTACACGTGGAGTAAGAAACTGGGATCTTGGTTATTATTTTAAGGACAGCAGGAGAGAGGAATTACAAAAGCAAGAGCAGCTTTTCAAAACATTGAAAAACTATTGAATCAAGAGCCATTGTTGGTGAAGGAAAAGAAAACCAAGAAGTTATATAATCATCTTGAATGGTGGTGCTCTTTATTCGTTCTTCTTCTTCCTCCTCTCCTTCTCCTCTTTAGTCCTTTCTCCCCTTCTTCCACCACTCTTTCCTCTTCCTCTTCCTCTCCCTCTTTATCCGTTCTTCTTCTTCCTCCTCTCCTTCCTCCTTCTCCCCCTCTCCTTCTCCTCTTTAGTTTTTTCTCCCCTTCTTCAGGAAGAAAGGAAGGAAGGAAGGAAAAGAGTGTGAGAGAGAAAGGAAGGAATGAAAGAAGGAAAACGAGGGAGGAAGAAAAATGAGGAACGGAGAAAGGGAGGAAGGAAGGAAGGAAAACTGGAGGAAGGAAGGAAGGAAAATTGGAATAAGGGAGAAAGGGAGGGAGAAAGGAAGGAAGGAAAACTGGAGAAAGGGAGGGAAGGAGGAAGGAAGGAAAACTGGAGGAAGGAAGGAAGGAAAACTGGAGGAAGGGAGGAGAAACGAAAGGAGGAAGGAAGGAAAACTGGAGGAAGGAAGGAAGGAAAACTGGAATAAGGGAGAAAGGGGGGAGAAAGGAAGGAAGGGAAACTGAAGAACAGAGAAAGGAAGGAAAACTAGAGGAAGGGAAGGTGGGAGGGAGAAAGGAAGGAAGGAGGGAGGGAGAATGGGGGGAAAATTGGGAGGGAGGGAGGAAAGAAGGAAAAGAAAGAATAAAAAGAGAGGAAGGAAGGGAACTTTGGCACATGCTCAAAAGCATCCTCCTCTTTCTCTCCCGCATCTTAATCAACAAAAGCATCGGAATGGCCCCGGATGAAGAAGGGGAAATCAGAACCAGATAACAGGAGCTGAAGGTCCGTGTAGTGGTGGAAGGATGCCCAAGGCCTTCTCCAGAATTCTCCCCTGGGGACAAGAGAGGGGGGAGTCTGGCTTTCTGGATGGACCCCATGGATTTAAGGCCCTTTTTTCAAAAGGCAACACATACGAGTCCCTGGATTTCATGGGTGGATCTTCCTTTGTCCTTTCAAAAGATCTGCCCTCCGTGATTTCTCAGTGGAGCCGGAAGGGGGCAGACGAGAGCTGAGCCTGTGGTTGCGCTGCACTCCCATTCGGAGATATGCATTTAACCAGACCGGCTATCAATGCTCTTTTTGTCTTTTGTCCCTCCCTTCCTTCTGTCTTTCCTTCTTTCTTCCCTCCTCCCTCTTGTATTTTCTTTTCCTTTTGTTCCTCTTTTCCTTCCTTCCTTCTTCCTTCCTCCCTCCCTCATCTTTTTTCTTTCGTTCCTCTTCTTCTCTTCCTTTCCTTTCCTTTTTTCCTTCCTTCTTCCTCCTTCCCTCCTGTTTTTTCCTTTCATTCCTCTTCTCTTCCTTCCTTCGTTTCCTCTCATTTTTCCTTCCTTCTCCCTCCCTCCTCTTTTCTTTTGCTTTCATTCTTCTTTTCCTTCCTTCCTTCTTCCTCCTTCCCATCTTTTCCTTTCATTCTTCTTCTCTTCCTTCCTTCCTTCCTTCCTTCCTTTCCTTTCATTTTTCCTTCCTTGCTTTAAATTTAACAATTAAAATTAATAATTTATTTTATTCAGGGCAGGCCGGCTTGCTGGAAAAGCCAACTTTTTTAGGGCGCGCCAGAAGGACCGGAGGTCAGGAATTATGCAAAGGAGAGAGGGAAGAAGGAAAGAAGAGAAAAGGAAGAAAATAGGAAAGGGGGAAGGAAAGGAAAGGAAAAAGAAGGGGGAGGGAGGGGAAAGGAAGGGAAGGGAATGGGAAGGGAAGGGAAGGAAGGAGAAAGGGAAGGAAGGGAAGTAAACTAAAGGAAAAGAAAGGAAGGGAAGGGGAGGGAGAGGAAAGGAAGGGGAGGAAAGGGAAGAGAGAGGAAAAGGAGGAGGGAGGAAAGGGAAAGTGCGAACTTTTCTGCTAACTTTAAGCAAGAAACGTCTTGCTTCCTTTGCATCTGCTTCCTCTTTTCCTAGCATTTCTCCCCCCCCACCCCTCCCAAAAAAAAACCCTGGCATTTCCCAGCAGGCCTGCTTCTCCAGCCCCTGGGGAAACTGCTCTTAATCTGGAGCAGACCAGCCCAAAGCCTGACTCAGCGCAGCTGCTCAGAAGTCTCTTCTCCTTGGCAGGAAGTGGCTGAATTGAGCTTCTATTGGGGCCCAGCCACGTGACCCCCCTCTCTTCTTCTGCGCCTCCCCCCCCCCCCTTCCCTTGCAAGGATCCTGTATCTTAAAGCCATAGAAATCTCTCTTTGGGACTGTCACACAATAGGGCATTTTTCTGCAAGCAGCGCATCCCTGTTGTTGTTGTTATTGTTGTTGTTGTTGTTGTTGTTGTTATTATTATTATTATTTTCATTAAACATGAAACCCAAGTCAACTGAACATTCAAAAATGCATCACAAATACCAGTGACTGGTGGTAATGGTTGATATGGTTTGCCGCCAGCATCCTAGGTATCAACCAAGGACCTTCTTCAAATATATGATATTCCTAGTAACGCAGTTTTTTGCAGTTCCGCTGGTGTTATTGCAGGAAGCTGCAATTTCTTGATGTGTTTTGCAAAATTCTTGGACATGGTGCCAAGTGCCCCGATGACAATGGGTCTCGCTCTTACATGCTTCATCCATAGATGTGTAGTTTCGATGGCCAGGTCGCGATATTTCGTGATTTTTTCTAGTTCTTTTTCTTCGACTCTGGCATCTCCAGGAACAGCGATATCAATAAACTGTACGCTTCGGCCCTCGACAACCGTGATCTCCGGCGTGTTGCGCTCCAAATGACGATCCGTTTGTATTCGAAAGTCCCACAAGATCGTCACCTTCTCACTTTCGATAACTTTTCCCACTTTATGTTCCCATAATTTTCTGGATACGGGTAAATCACATTTTTTTTACATAATGACCAGTGGATTAATTTAGCAACTCGGTGGTGTCTAAGCTTTGTAATCAGTTTGTGCGATTTTGCTGCATTCACATATTAAACATGAAACCGTTTCGACTTTGTTATTGCAAAGTCGACAATTTGGGTTGTCGGTGTATTTTTGTATCTTCGCTTTCATGGCATTAGTTTGCAATGCTTGTTCTTGAGCAGCCAATATTAAACCTTCCGTTTCTTTCTTGAATGTTGTTGTTGTTGTTGTTGTTATACAATTGTATCACAGGGGCCAGTTGTTGTTGTTATTATTATTATTATTACCATCATCATAATTATTATTATTAGTTTCTTTCTTGATTGTTGTTGTTGTTATTATTATTATTATTATTATTATTATTATTATTATTATTATTATTATTATTATTATTATTATTATTATTATTATTATTATTATTATTATTATTATTATTATTATTGTTGTTGTTATTATTATTATTATTATTATTATTATTATTATTATTATTAATTACCATCATTATTATTATTATTATTTTGTTCCTGGGGCACAAAGTGTCTCATGACTTTGTCAACCATCGGCCGCAGATTTTGCTTTTCTTTCTTTCCTTTTTTTAAATCAATTTTTTATCTTTAGAATTCTTTATACATATCAATGCGTGAATGTTATGGTATTCTGGGTATCATACATTTCAATACACATAATCTGATTACTCCTAAATATTACGTTTCACTTCCATTATTTCATATTATTTCTACATGCCTTCTACTACCACCCTTCATTTCTAAGCCTTCTTTCTGTCCTTTTGCGTATTTTAACATATTCATATATCATTACTGTTGTTCCCCTCTATTTTCTATCCCTGTTTTAACTTTTTTCCCCCTTTCATATCGCTATAATATTCAAAGACATGTTTTTCACCTATGTCGTTATTCGTATTTCTTTAATTAAATCAAAATTTCATCATTTCATTCTTCCATTATTCAATATCTCACTATACAGTTTTAGTACCAATCATTTATACATTTAAAGTACTTCTATTTATGTTCTTTCCGGTTCTTCAATCCATATAATTCTACTATTAATACACATGTTTAGACTTTGTCAACAATCGGCCACAGATTTTGCCTTTCTTAATGCCTGCTTAAAAATACTCAATTTGTCTTATTGGGGGGGGGGGCAGAATTCCCTCTTTTTTAAGCGATAGGAACCCCCCCCCCGCCACACATGCCCTAAAAAATAGAATTTTTTTTCTATTGCCCTTTCTGTCCCTGATGCAGCCAAAATATTTTGCCAAAAAAAAAAAAAAAAGGTTTTAGGAGAAGGGAGGAAAACTTTCAAAGGAAATACATTTATAAGGAATAAATGCTGGGATTCAGAGACAATCCAAGCACCTAAGACTTTAAATTTACTTTTTAATTTAGATAAATTTTTTGTTTACTTTCTGTTTTGATTTAGGGTCACTGAAGTGAGACGGCCGGCGTAGATATTTAGTAAGAAAAATTAATAAAATCGTGTAAGCACAAAGTGAAGGCAAAGTAGAAGGGACTTCCAACAAGTTTCAGCCACTACTCTACGGATAGCTTAGGTTAGGTGAGTTTTGGGAAAGGTGTGGAAATATTTCGGGAGGTGGGGGGGGGAAGAGAAGAAAAGAAAGGAGGAAGGGAGAAGGAAGAGGATGGGGAGAAGAGGAAGAGAGGAGGAAGTGGTAGAAGGAGGAGGAAAAGGAAGGAGAGTGGAAGGTGGAGAAGGAAAGGAAGAAGATGACGACAGAGGGGAAAGAGGAGGAGAGGAAAAGGAAGAGAAGAAAAAGGAGAAGGAGGAAGAAGAGGAGGAAAGGAAGATGAAAGAGGGGAAGGAGGAGGAAGAGAAGAAGAGGAAAAGGAAGAGAAGAAAGAGGAGAACGAGAAGGAGGAAGAAGAGGAGGAAAGGAAGATGAAAGAGGGGAATAAGGAGGAAGAGAAGAAGAGGAAAAGGAAGAGACAAAAAAGGAGAACGAGGAGGAGGAAGAGGAGGAGGAGGAAAGGAAGATGAAAGAGGGGAAGAAGGAGGAAGAGAAGAAGAGAAAAAAAGAAGAAAGAGGAGAAGCAGGAAAAGGAAGGGGAAGGGAAGAAGAAGAGGGAAAGGAAGAAGAAAGAGGGAAAGAAGGAGAAAAAGAGGAAAAGGAAGAGAAGGAGGAGAAAGAGGAAAAGGAAGGGAAGAAGGGAAAGGAAGAAGACGACAGAGGGGAAGAAGGAGGAAAAGAGAAAAAAGAAGAGACGAAAGAGAAGGGCGAGGAAGAGGAATGGGAGAAGGAGAGGATAGAAGAAGAACCACCATCTTCTTCATCCTCCTCATCCTCCGAATTCCGCGAGAAAAGACAGCCCCCCTCCGCAAGGTGGGAGTAAGGGGCGAACAATCGCAGCGGGGAAGGCGGGGGCGGATGGGGAGTGGGGAGGGCAACGGTCGCGCCCTGCCCTTCCCTTGGACTGGGGGGGTGGGGGGTGGGGGGTGTCGATTCCCTGCGCAGGGCGGCCGCCGCACCGGGACAAAGCGGGGAGGGGAGGGAGGGAGGGAGGGGAAAGCGAGAGCGGGCCCTTTAAGGGGGCGGGGAGGGGGAGGGAAAGAGGGGGGAGGGAGCCAGTGACACCGTGGGAGGCAGCCGCAGCAGCAGCCTCGGCGGACGCAGCCTCGGGACAAAGGGGACGCTGGGGATCGGGACCATCAGAGAAAGAGGAGAAAAAGAAAGAAAGGAAGGAAAGAAAGAAAGGAAAGAAAGAAAGGAAAGAAAGGAAGGAAGGAAAGAAGGAAAAGAAAGGAAGAGCGGGGGGCTTCCCCATCGGATTCCACGTGGGTGGGTGGGGGAGAAGAGCCGCGCCCTCCCTCCGCTCCACCAGCCGGCCGGGGCTTCCCTTCCTTCCCCCCCACGTGCTGCGCGAACTCCGGCCGGGGAACAAAAGAGGCGCGCCCGGCTGCTCCGCTGGCGGATGGCGGCTCCCTGCAGCCCGGAGAGCGGCGCGCCGGGGGATCGGCCCCGCGTCTACTTCCAGAGCCCCCCGGCGGGGGCGGCCGGAGGGGAAGCCGGTGCCGAGGACGAGGAGGGCCCGGTGCGGCGCCAGGGACGCGTGACGGTGAAATACGACCGCAAGGAGCTGCGGAAACGGCTGCACTTGGAGGAGTGGATCCTGGAGCAGCTGACCGTCCTCTACGACTGCCAGGTGAGAGGGAAGGGAGGAGAAAGAGAGAAAGAGAAAGGGGAGAAGGAAAAGAGGGAGAGGGAAGAAGGAAGGAAGGTGTGGATGAGAGAGGAAGGAAGGGAAAGAAAGAGAAGGAAGGAAAAGAGAGGGAGAGAAGGAGGGAGGGAGGGAGGGAGGAAAAGAGAAAGGAGGAAGGAAAAAGAGAGGGAAGGAGAAAGGAAGGAAAGAAGGAAAGAAAAAAGAGGGAAGGAAGGAAAAGAAAGGAGGAAGAAAGGAAAAGAGGGAAGGAGAAGGAGAAAGAAAGGAAGGGAGGAAAAGAGAAAGAGAAGGAAGGAAGGAAAAGAGGGAAGGAGAAAGGAAGGAAAGCAAAGAGAAAGAGAAGGAAGGAAGGAAAAGAGAAGGAAGGAGAAAGGAAGGAAAAGAGAGGGAAGAGAAAGGAAGGAAAAGAGAAAGCGAAGGAAGAAATGAAAAGAGAAGGAAGGAAAAGAGACAGAAGGAAGGTGTGGATGAGAGGAAGGAAAATACCCTTCCCCCCCCACCTAGGATTTGCCCAGCAAAGGGGGCAATTCAAGGCTGGGCAGTCAGAGGAAAAAGGGCTGTCTGGAGACCCCTGCCTGGTTTTCCGGAAGTGAAGCCCCCATTGCTTCTCCCCCCCCCCATCCTAGCCCCCTTTGAGCACAGTCCAGCTAAGGCAGCAGCCCCTGCGCCATCCTGACCTTTGCTCCCTTAAACTTCCTCCTTGAAGTATTCCCCCCACCCCATAAGGCGGTGCCAGCGGCTGCCCTCTTGACCCAGCGCCAGCAAGGGGGCACCCATGCCTGGCTACCTGTGGGGTGGATCCTCCCCAGGAGATCTGAAGGGCAACTGAACCAGTTCTGTCCCAAACCCAACTTGAGGGGGTCTTCCTGGGGTTTGCACTGCTCCCCAAAAGGAGAATCAGGAAACCTCCTTCCTCCCCCTTACAAATTGGCCAACCCCACTGAATGAAGCTGGGAATTCTGGGGGGTGTAACTCCTGGCACACGCAGATCCTTTCTCCCATTGCTCAAACCGGGTTAAGGCAGCCTTCCCACTCGTAGATTCCCACAGCGGATCGCCCCCCCCGGGGGGGGGCAAGAATCTCCCCATTCCTGAAGAGAGTTGGATCAGAGTCATTTAAGGTCAATGGCATCCAAGCCCTTCTGGATGGCGTGGAAGAAAACCTTGTGTGGGGTCTCTAACGTTGACTAGAAGACCTTCAAGGTCCCTTCCAGCTCTATTCTATTTGATTGATCGATTGAAACGATACGGGGTCTCCTGCCTGAGCAGGGGGCTGGACTAGAAGACCTCCAAGGTCCCTTCTAGCTCTATTCTATTTGATTGATTGATTGATTGATCGATCGATTGAAACGATACAGGGTCTCCTGCCTGAGCAGGGGGCTGGACTAGAAGACCTCCAAGGTCTCTTCCAGCTCTATTCTGATCGATTGATCGTGCCCGTTTGAGTCAGAAGAGGGCTTTTCTTTTAAAAAAACAAAAACTCCAGTTGTATAAAGTGTCATGAGTTGGGTTGAAGGGGGTGGGGGAAGGGATGTCCCTAACTCTGCCCAACTTAGCAGCTGGCACGTGCTGCCCCCCCTCTCCGTGAAATCCTGCTGCCTCTCTCTTTGGGGTGGGGTGGGGGGGCGTCACGAGATTGGGCAGGAGTTGGGT
The DNA here is from genome assembly GCF_964273705.1 of Natrix helvetica. NCBI lineage: Eukaryota > Metazoa > Chordata > Lepidosauria > Squamata > Natricidae > Natrix > Natrix helvetica. The sequence continues at coordinate 4,209,387 of NC_138563.1, forward strand.
TTTCCTCCGAGATCCCGAGACGGTGTCATCTGCTCGCCCCCCCCGGCAGCTTTTGAACCCGGCGTTCTAAATGTGGATCACAATAGCAGGATCGGCTTTCGGGGCCTCTGTCCGTCTGTCTCGTGTCGGGCGGGCACTTTGGCAACTGCTAAAGGCCAGCTGCTAACCAGTATGTGTTTTTTGGGGAGGGGGGAAAGGACCGAGAAAGGTCGGTGGGATGGGTCACAACCTAAGAGAGGAGGAGAACGCTGGAGATGGGCCCGCCTGGGCTAGATTTTCCCAGTGATGCAACTTCTGGTGGCCAGGCGTTCCACTGGTTAATTCTTCTCGATTGTGAGGAAATTCCTCTCTTAATTCCAGCTTGCTTCTCTCCTCGGTTCGTTTCCCGTCCGTTGCTTCTTGTGTTTTAGAGGATAGCTTTTGACCCTTTCTCTTCCTTGGGGCAGCCCCTTAAATATTGGAAGATGCTATCCTGCTGGATAACCGGTTGCCTGAAGTGGTGTAGGGGTTGGACTAGAAGACCTCCAAGGTCCCTTCCAACTCTGTTATTCTATTATCTGATTATCGATTGTCTTATTAGTCCTACGTTATCTAACATCTAATTACCGATTACTATTTATTATTTACGATCTGATTTTCGATTGCTTGTTATTTATTTATCTAGTATCTCTCATCAATTTCTATGTATTATTCACTTATTATTCCATTTTGTTCCGTGCCACCCCCTGGTCCTTCTGTTCATTCAACTAGACATCCCCAATTTCCTGCAACTATTCGTGTTTTAGCCTCCAGTCCCCTAAAATCCTTTCTTGCTCTTCTCTGCACTCTTGCTAACGTCGTCAACGTATTTTTATTTTTATAGCGTGGCGAACGAAACTGGGTATAATATTCCATGCGTGCCCTTGCCAAGGCCTTATAAAGCGGTATTAACACTTCCCGTGATCTTGATTCTATCCCTCTTGTTAATGCGGCCCGCGTTGGAATATTTTTGACCGGCTATAAACCCTAGTTGACCATTAGCTAAAGAAGCCATAAAGGACAGCCTTGAAAAGGGAGGTTAAACCCAGTTTGGGGAAAAAACAACAACGTCGCCCTTTTTTTCCACCCATGCCCGCTGTTCGTTTCACTTTACCTTGTTTACCAAGGTTACATGTGTGAATGGAAAAAAAACACAAAGCGGAGTTGTGAGTGGATTGATGCATTAAGGGTTTTTCCCAAGGCATGCAAAAGAGAGCAAGGCGTTTTTAAGGTATAGGTAGTCCTCGACTTACGACGGTTCATTCAGTTGTTCAAAGTTACGACGGCACTGAAAAAAGTGACTCGGGGCAATTTCTCGCACCTCAATCGTTGTGGCATTCCCAGGATTGCGGGATCAAAATTCAGACGCTTAGGCAACTGATTCACACCGACGACCGCTGCAGCGGGATCAAAATTTGGCCGCTTGGACAAATGTTTCACATTTATGACGGTAGTGGTATCCCCGTGGTCACGGCGATCCCCGTTTTGTAACCTTCCGGCCAGCAAAGTTCACGGATTCGTTTAACAACTGTATGACTAACATGACACCGGCGGCGATGGCGGCAAGGAAGGTCGTAAAAAGGGGCAAAGGTCGCTTAGCAAGTGTTTCACTCAGCAATGGAAATTTTGGGCTGGAATTGGGGTTGTAAACTGAGGATTAGCTGTGCCTATTTTAAAGACAGCTAAGAGTTAGGGTATGCGGTGGCTCGGGCAAAGACGCTGAGCTTGTCGATCAGAAAGGTTGGCAGTTCAGCGGTTCGAATCCCTACTGCCGCGTAACGGAGTGAGCTCCCGTGACTTGTCCCAGCTTCTGCCAACCTAGCCGTTCGAAAGCACGTAAAAAATGCGAGTAGAAAAATAGGAACCACCTTTGGTGGGAAGGGAACGGCGTTCCGTGCACCTTCGGCGTTGAGTCATGCCGGCCACATGACCACGGAGACATCTTTGGACAGAGCTGGTTCTTCGGCTTTGAAACGGAGAGGAGCACCGCCCCCTAGAGTCAGGAACGACTAGCACATCTGTGCAAGGGAAACCTTAAGAGTTCAATCCTGCCTATGTTTGCGGGCAAGTGACCTTTTTTGGGAAGGATTTAAAACAAGGGGAAGAATAAAAGCCAACCTGAAGATGAAAGCTTCTTTTCGTAAATAGCTTATGTACATGAGGACAGGTATTAAAAAGCCATTTAACCCATCAAAAGAAAGTAAACGGCCTGCAGGCAAATGGAAAGATGCTGTCCTTTTTAAAGATCAATTTTTAATCAATCGGCCTGATTAATTTATAGGTTGGTGCTGGGGATGCCTGAGTGCAGGATTGGTGTCTTCTATAGGGGCAGAAGAGGGACGGTGTCCATTCTCCTTGCAACTGAGGATGATGGGAAATGTTCTCCTAAGTCACCTTAGAAGCATGGTTTCTCAACGTTTTAACCTTGGGGGGTCTTCAACTCCCAGAATTCACCACCAGCAGCAGCAGCTGGAATTCTGGGAGTTGAAGTCCACCCAAGGTTAAACGTTTAAGGAACACTGTTGTTGTTTTTTTGCTGGACCGGACTTTAGTTAGCAATGTTTTAAGGTTGGGTTTAAAAATAGGATTTGCTCCCTGCGAGGAGAGAGCTAGCTTATCAATAAAAAATTAAATTAGGAGAGCCATCCTTTTCCCCGAACTTGCGGGGAGGTTTAGAAATGGGCGCAGAAGGATTCCATTTGGCCTCTTTGATGGATCCTATTTATGAAGGGGAGGGAGGGAGGCCAGCAAAGTTGGCTGCTTCTCTTTATCTTTTCCTCCTCTCCTCTTTTTTCTCCCCCTTTCCTTCTTTTTCTTTTCCCTGCTTCTCTTTATCTTTTCCTCCTCTCCTCTTTTTCCTCTATATCCCTTTCTTTCCTTTTCTCTTTCCCTGGCTTCTCTTTATCTTTTCCTCTTCTCCTCTTTTTTCTCTTTCTCCCTTTCCTTTCCTTTTTCCTTTCTTCCTTTTATCTTTTCTCCTTCCTCTCTTTTCTCCGCCACTAAGATAAGGGGCGTGGTAGCTATGGGTTGCGGGAGTGGCCTCTGTGAGGCCGTTCCACCTGGATGACAGGTGTTGGGGGGGCATGTGGGCATGTTTCCCCCCTCCCAGGAAACGGCAGGGACCAGCTGCACATGTGTTTAAATATTTCAGGGGAGGGCTTATTTGGGGGGGAAACGGGGTATATGCCCTGGTCTGTTTGCCCCGCTCCCCAATCTCTCCCGATTTATGGATCCCAGCAAGAGGAATAATGTGTAAAAGTTGGCTTTCCCCATCTTTTCTCTTGCAGGAAGAAGAAATCCCTGAATTAGAAATAGATGTGGATGAGCTTTTGGACATGGAGAGCGACGAATCGCGGAGCGCCAGGGTGAAGGTAAAAAGGGCAAGGGAGAAGAGGAGGGGCCCTTTTGCACAACACGGGGGCGCACAGGTTATAAGAGGGGCTTGAGAAAGGACGTGCGTCGGGGCAGTGGCGGCTTGCTCCCGATTTGGCCCAGTTCGACCGAACTTGTAGCGGTGGTGGCGGGAGTCTCTGCCCACCCGTCCGGATGCTTAGGCCAGCGGGAGAGGGGTGGGGAGAGAAACGTCTGTATCGCGCGATTTAGATTTAGCGAATATAGATTGTGCGTCGAGGCTGATTGTCGCACAGCTGGCTACCAGTTTGACCGAACCGGTAGCATTTCACCTCTGCTTTTGTGTACGTGCCTCGTTGTCTCCACACAACCGTTCCAAAAAGGCTGTGAAAAGTGTCCATCTGATTGTCTCTACACAAAGGTTACAGAAAAGGGCTTGAGGAGGTGTGCGTGCGTCCCATTGCCACTAACACCAGGGCCGCAACAAGACGCCAAACCTTGGGTGTGTCCTTCTAAGCAACAGCCCAAAAGCAAGACGTCAGCTCCAGCTGGGGACGTGCAAACCTTAAACCGAAACAAGCCGTCATCCAAATAAAGAGGGATTTTAAGAAATCACAGCTCTCCACCCTCAAAAGTTTGGCCAGAGATCAAAGGTGGCAAGCTTTAAAATAAACATGGAGTTTCTCTGATTTCTTTCCCCCCTGTTGTGTTCCCCATCCCGTTACAGGCACTTCTGGTTGATTGCTACAAGCCTACAGAGGTAGGTCTTATGTATATATATATATTTAAAAATAATATTTTTTTTCCAGTTTCCAGTTTGTCTCTTCCCCCCTCCCCACTTAAAACTCCCCAGGGAGGGTGCTAGTCCTTCCTATCTCTTTCCCAGCAGCTGCAAAACAGCTGTTGCCTCTGTCTCTGCGGGTCTTGCTCCCCCCCCCAGCACCTGTTTGGGGGGGGGGGGAATTGGTGTATGGCCCACCACCCACTTCGTTTTCTGGCCCCTTCTCCCAAGCCTGGCCTCCTGAAACAGCAGGGGTGGGGAGGATGGAACAGGTTGTAGACAAAAATGGAACAGCTTCCCTATGGTGCAAGAAAAGACACACACAACGCACACCACAATGGGCGAGAAGTAATCCAGCCAATGAGCCAAAATGAAGGCCGCTTACCTGGGCCAGCCTAATTTTTTAAAAAATCTTTCTAAACCCAGCTATTCCCGCTCTCGTTTGGGGGTAGACTGCGTCTGTTCGAGGAGGCTTGGCTTTACAATCCCAGCTTGAGCAGTGCCGGAGGCCTTGTTTTAAGTTAATTTTAAGCTAGAAGGCAGTGGGTTTCTCAGTGGCTTGGCCACTTTTTAAGAGGGGTGGACTTCAACTCCCAGAATTCCCCAGACAGCAATTGGAATGCAAGTCCACCCGTCTTAAAGCCTGCTGGATCTGGGGAATTCTGGGAGTTGAAGCCCGCCCATCTTAAATCAAGCCGACTGGGGAATTCTGGGAGTTGAAGCCCGCCCATCTTAAAGCAAGCCGGCTGGGGAATTCTGGGAGTTGAAGCCCGCCCATCTTAAATCAAGTTGGCTGGGGGATTCTGGGAGTTGAAGTCCTCCCATCTTAAATCAAGCCGACTGGGGAATTCTGGGAGTTGAAGTCCACCCATCTTAAATCAAGTTGGCTGGGGGATTCTGGGAGTTGAAGTCCTCCCATCTTAAATCAAGCCGACTGGGGAATTCTGGGAGTTGAAATCCACCCATCTTAAATCAAGTTGGCTGGGGGATTCTGGGAGTTGAAGCCCACCCATCTTAAAGGATGTTGACTGGGGGATTCTGGGAGTTGGAGTCCACCCCTCTTAAAAATTGCCAAGGTTGAGAATCCTTGCTACGGACACTATGCAGGGGAGGAAAGTTTTACTCAGTTCTTTTCTTCCTTTCTATCCTCCCAGGTTTTCGTTGTGGATTTGCTAGACAAGATCCGAGGGATGCAGAAACTTAGCACCCCACAAAAGAAGTGACCTCCTGACCGTGGGCGGCCCTCCTGCGTGGCTCCGGCCATTCGGCGGCCCGCGTGTCGCCGAAATGCTAGCAGTGCTGGGTTCCAGGGAAGGAATGGGGAGGGGGCGCTTTCACAGGGCTGGGGAGAATCCATTAAGCTTCCCCCTCCCTTCAAGCACCACCACAAGAGGGGGAAGATTTGGGGATGCTCTGATAATCAGAATAATTTGATCGCCTTTTAGCAATATCTCTCTGCAGCTGCCTTCCCCCCCTCCCCCATTTCCCCTCCCCCCCATCCCCAAATCTGTCCTGGCTCCACAAAAGTGTGTCTGGGTGTGCAAAGGGAGGGGGGGGTTCTCGAGGTGGAGGGAGGGCAGAAAGAGAGTGGGATTTTAAAAGGAAATTTGGACGGTGGGGGCAAGGGGGCGGGGAGTATCTGGATTTGGGCTGTTTTGTTTTTTTTAATTATTGTGTTTTTATATAAATTTAATAAAGATGCTTTGAGAAGGGGCAGCCTGGTTTTTGCAATTGGTGGGGAGGGGAAAAGGGTGAAGAGGAGAAAGTTTGTGGAGGGGACACGGCACGCTGAGGTTTCCCTCAACTTCACCGAAACTGTTAATTTTTTTGTTTTAAAGCACTTTTAATCCTCTTATTTAGCCGACCCTTGATCGACTGAAATGGTACAGGGTCTCCTGCTCCATCAGGGGGTTGGACTAGAAGACCTCCAAGGTCCCTTCCAGCTCTATTCTGGTCAATTGAAATGGTACAGGACCTCCCGCTTGATCGGGATTGGACTAGAAGACCTCCGAGGTCCCTTCCAGCTCTATTCTAATCGATTGACCCGTTTCAAGTTGAAGTCCACAAGTCTTTAAGAAAGAAGTTACTACAGTTGGACAACATTGGTCTTGCCCAATTGTCGATTGTGGTCCGTCTTTCACAGACAGGATGGGAAGACTCAAAGGCAGATGTTAAGGACATCTGGCAGAATCCTGCTGTAATGTTTTGGGTGGTGCAGCTTTCTTGCAGCAAAATATATTATTTTTCTCGCTGGGAATTATTACGGCGGGGAGTGGGGGGCAACCCAGGATAGCTAGCTATTCCAGGCATCGTGGTTTAGCCACCCGTCTCTCCTCTTTTAAACTATGCTGGCTGCGGGCCAACTCTGGCTGTCTATTTCGGTTTGCAGAATAAGAGCTGGAAGGGACCTTGGAGGTCTTCTAGTCCATCCCCTAAGCAGGAGAGACACCCTGTACCACTCAGGAGAAAAATGACTGTCCAATCTCTTCTTAAAACCTCAGCTTCTTGGATCACTAGGGTGGTTGGGGGGGGGAGAGAAGAGGACTTCTGGTTAGCCCCCCCCTCTCAAAAAAGACTCTTCCTTTCAAGCCGCTTCTAATTAGAGGTGGAAAAAACAGAGACAGACGGCAGCAGGCTGGCCCCCAGTGAGAAACGCCTTTGCCTCGATTGTCCCAATGGAGTTGTAGACAAAGCAGCCCCCCCCCCCCCCTGGTGGTAGCGGCTGAACTAAGCAAGGAAGGAATGCTTTGCAGGGCCTGGAGCTCATCCCAGCATCATCGAGTTTCCGGCCTTAAGTCACCACTGAGCAAAAGCTTAATGCCTCCCTCCCTCTCTCTCTCTTTTTCTGCCTCTGTGTCTTTCTCTCACTGTCTGCCTTTCTGTCTCTCTCGCTCTCTTTCTCTATCTCTCTTTTTGTCTTTCTATCTTTTTCTCTCGCTGTCTCTACCTCTCTTTCTGTCTTTCTCTCACTGTGTCTCTCTGTCTTTGTCTCTCTCTCGCTGTCTGTCTTTCTCTGTCTCTCTCTTGATCTCTATCTTTCTCACTTGCTGTCTGTCTTTGTCTCTTTCTCTCTATCTGTCTCTGTCTCTCTCGCTGTCTGTCTTTCTGTCTCTCGCTGTCTCTCTCTTGATCTCTTTCTCACTCTTGCTGTCTCTCTGTCTTTGTCTCTTTCTCTGTCTCTCACTGTCTTTGTCTCTCTCGCTGTCTCTCTCTTGATCTGTCTTTCTCACTCTTGCTGTCTCTGTCTTTGTCTCTTTCTCTTTATCTGTCTCTCACTGTCTTTCTCTCTGTCTCTTTCTCTTTCGCTGTCTCTCTGCCTGTCTTCCTCTGTTTCTTTCTCTCTCTGTATCTCTGTCTCCCCCCTCCCCCACCCTCTGTCTTTCTCTCTCGTCTGCTTGCTTGTACATGTGGCTTGGAGGTTGCTTTCGGCAAAGTCTGGCACCTCTCAAGCAGCCCAGGCCTAGAACAGGCTGGGCAAGAAGCCAGCTGACTTTGGGGAAAGGCCATCCCTGGGATATTGCATCCAGGTTTGGTCATCCCATTATAGAGAAGATGTTGGGGCTTTAGAAAAGAGTGCAGAGAAGAGCAACAAAAATGATTAGGGGACTGGAGGCTAAAACGTTATGAAGGAACGGTTGCAGGAACTGGGGATGTCTAGTTTAATGAAAAAGAAGGACTAGGGGAGGCATGATAGCATCTTCCAATATCTCAGGGGTTGCCACAAAGAAGAGGGAGTCAAGCTATTCTCCAAAGCACCTGAAGGGAGGACAAGAAGCAATGGGTGGAAACTAATCCAGGAGAGAAGCAACTTAGAACTAAGAAGATGGTGAGAACAAATAACCAGTGTTATCCAGACGTTGTGGATCCTCCAACACCGGAGTTTTTAAAGAAGAAATGGTACACTGCTTGAGCAGGGGGTTGGACTAGAAGACCTCCAAGGTCCCTTCCAACTCTTGTCATCCTGAAATACCTCCAAGGTTGCTCCCAGCTGCCATTCCTCCTTTCCTTCCTATCATTGGAGGTTTTTAAGAAGAGACTGGACCAGCCACGTATCAGAAACTGGGTTCTGCTTGAGCAGGGGGTTGGGTTAGAAGACCTCCAAGGTCCCTTCCAACTCTGCTCTTCTGAAATATTGGGGCTGTCTGCCCCAATGGGCTGGGAAATCAGAGGCTGAAGGGTGCTAGGTCCAGAAGTGGTTCAAGAACCTTTTCCAGTCTCTTCCCAACAAGCAAAACCTTGCCTCCGATTTGTAAAGGGGCAAACACAAGCGTATTTAAGGAAGTCCTCAACTTACAACGATTTGTTTAGCAACTGTGAAAACGGCGCTGAAAAATGTGACTTGCAGCCTGACCTCACACTTAGGGCCATCGTCCGCATGTAATCAAAATTTGGATGTTTTGGCACGCATTTGCAACTTTCGCACCGGGCTTCGGACGAGTAAAGTCAATGGGGAAGAGCTGGATTCGCTTAATGACCGCGTGACTCAGAACGGAATGACAGAGTTGGAAGGGACCTTGGAGGTCCTCTAGTCCAACCCCCTGCTTAGGCAGGAAACCCCTACACCACTTAGCTGTAGCGCTTTGCTTACTCGGGGCAAAAACGGTTGTTAAATCGGGCGCGAGTCACTTAACCCTAGCCCGTCTTTTGCCGGTTGTTGTAAGCCGAGGACTAGCTCTCCAGGACTGAACTGAAATGATCAAACACACAAAATTGTGGACAAAGCCGCAATTAAGCCCACACGTGATTCTCCCCCCCCCCGCAACATTTTTTTTTTTAAAAAAGGAGCATAAGCCATGATTTGAACCCTTCCCACTTAACATCGCGGGGTGGGGAAAACCGCCGCTCTGCACCCAACTCAGACGGGACCTTCCGGAAGGACCCACCGCACTTCCACAAACGCAAAATGCACAGGGCTTGTTCACCACCACGAATGTCTGGGATGGGACGGCTAAGAAAGACAATTGCTGGCAAAAACCCAGCCTTTTTTCGCACTTTAAGCAAGGCGATGCCGCCCGCCCGGTGCTCAGCAGTGCAAACTCATCCTGTTATCTCGCTTTCTCGCCAGTTCCTCGCAGCAGGAACTTCCGTTCCTTTATTTACGGAGTCCCTGCTGTCCTTAAACAAACCTAGTTGTTCCCCGCCCCCCCCCCCCTGCAAAGTCTTTTTCTTTTCATTTCTTCTTTTTTTTTTTGCAAGCTTGTGAAGAAAACTCTGTGGTATTCTTTGGAGAAAGTTCTAGAATTCCATGGGGAGAGTGGAGAATTCTAGGGTGGTCTCTTCTCCGTCTAGGATACGTAAGGTCTAAGGCCTCAATCTCATAAAATCTAAATTTCTCAATCTTGGCAGCTTGAAGATGGGGGAGGGGGGGGACTTCAACTCCCAGAATTCCCCAGCCAGAATTCTGGGAATCGAAATCCACCCCTTAAAGCAAATTGGCTGGGGGATTCTGGGAGTTGAAGTCCAACCATCTTAAATCATGCTGGCTGAGGGATTCTGGGAGTTGAAGTCCACCCGTCCTAAAGCATGCTGGCTGGGGGATTCTGGGAGTTGAAGTCCACCCATCTTAAAGCAAGCTGGCTGGGGGATTCTGGGAGTTGAAGCCACCCATCTTAAAGGATGCTGGCTGGGGGATTCTGGGAGTTGAAGTCCACCCATCTTAAAGCAAGCTGGCTGGGGGATTCTGGGAGTTGAAGTCCACCCATCTTAAAGTTGCTAAGATTCAGAAATATTGGTCCTGTTGCAACAGGCATCCATTCCTGCTCAATTTAGGACCACAAATCATTCAGGCCTCTCTACCCCCCTCCCTCCTCCTAACCCCCCTTTTCCCATCCTCCTTAGGGTCAAATGGCCCTGGATGATGGCAACCTTTTGAACACAAGGCAATGTTGTCTCCTGGTCAGTTTCCCCCCAAGCTGGGCCTTCGACCAGCTTTAAAGGTCTCAGGAGGGCAGGAGATCAGCCTGGCAGGCTGACCCTTTAGGGAAGACTAGAGCGCCAAAAATAGGAACCCTTTCCTCATCCCGTCCTCGGCTGGCCCGCCCGCCCGCGGGTGACTTCCTCCCCTACTTTGCATTCATGGCGCAAAATCTGGACTGTGCTTTTATTTATTTATTTATTTGGCCCACCTAGGAGTGACAAACCCCTTTTCCAGGTCCTTCTCCGGCCCGTCCGTCCGTTTTTCGCGTGCGCCCCCCTCCCCGCGATCCCCTCTTCCTTGGCCGAGACGCGCCGTTATAGTTCTTGGCGGCGCTCAATCTTCAGCAGTTCGACTTCAAAGATGAGAGTGGCGCCGCCTGGGAACAGCGTGGGTGGAAAAAAAGAGAGAAAGAAGAAGGCAAAGAGATTGAAGGAGGGATGGAAAAGCCCTGGCGGAGAACTGAGATGTGGTCCTTTTTTCTATATTTTTAAAATCCTCGCGGCCGGATGTGAATGAAGTCAATCCATAAAAATGGAAGGGTATTTGAATTCAGACTGGCTGCAAAAGTTGATGGGAGTTAGCAGATAGGGGTAAGGCGACTCGCTTCGATGACAGAACGCAATTAATTTTGTTTCGACTCGGAAACCTTTTCTGGACTTTGTGCTTGAGACGGGGGGGAAACCCGTGCAACTTTGATTTTGGGTGTTGCTGATTGGATGGGTTTGTTGCTATAGAAGTGGCTAGTACGTGTTATTATGCACAAGTAAAAAGTTGAGGTGTGTGTTATTAGCTTATTCTACCTAGCCAATAACACACACTGAGCCGTAGGGACGCGGTGGATCAGGGGCTAAGATGCTGAGCTTGTCGATCAGAAAGGTCGGCAGTTCGGCGGTTCGAATCCCTAGCGCCGCGTAACAGAATGAGCTCCGGTTACTTGTCCCAGTTTCCGCCAACCGAGCAGTTCGAAAATGCAAGTAGAAAAATAGGGACCACTTTTGGTGGGAAGGGAAAAGCGTTCCGTGCGCCTTGGGCATTGTGTCATGCCGGCCACATGACCACGGAGACATTTTCGGACAGCGCTGGCTGTTCGGCTTTGAAACGGAGGTGAGCACCGCCCCCTAGAGTCGGGAACGACTAGCACATATGTGCGAAGGGAACCTTTACCTTAATGAGTCACAGACTTTTTTCCTCTTCCCCTTCTCCTCCCCTATGTTCCCATTATTCTCATTTTTCTTTGTCTTTCTGCATTTTTCTACTTTGATCAACTGATAAACATTGGTCCTTGCGTCAGCAAAGTCAGTCAAATCAAGATAAAGTCCAATGAGAGAAATTAAGACAAGGATGTTACAGAAGATGTAAATTCTTCATTGCTTGGTTAACAGAATAGGATGTCCTGGTCTATGGCTGGCTGGTCCAATCACCAGGAGAAGGTGAGTTCTAGTCCCACCTTAGCCTGAAAGCCATCACAGTGATTTTGGGCCAATCACCAGGAGACGGTGAGTTCTAATCCCACCTTAAGACATAAAAGCCAGTTTGGATGATTTTGGGCCAATCCAGGAGACCGTGAGTTCTAGTCCCACCTTAAGACATGAAAGCCAGTTTGGATGACTTTGGGCCAATCCAGGAGACCGTGAGTTCTAATCCCACTTTAGCGATGAAGACCAGCTCAGTGATTAGTGGTTAAGATGCCAGACTAGAAACCAGGTGGCAGTGAGTTCTAGACCCACTTTGGGCATAAAAGCCAGCTAGGTGAATTTGGGACAGCCATCCTGTCTCTCTCTCTCCCCGATCCACCTCACTGGGTTGTTGTTACGGGGGTGGTGGTGAAGGTGTGTTGGATATGTTCGCTGCCTGATTTGTAAAAAACGAAGGTGAGGTGCAAATAAATCAATAAAACAAAGAAATAGAATACCTGGGATTTTGGGCGGTGCTCCCCGATCTCCATAACCTGCGAGATAAGACAACAGAAACCAAATCAAACGGATATCAAGTGATGCCAGGAAATACTTATTCTCAAGCTCCGGACAAGTTAAATAAGGCAAAGGGGCAATGCAGCAATGCCAGGGCATAGGTGCCACCTGACTTTAGGAGCATGGTGCCCACTCCAGGGTTATTCGGCTACTGGTTTTGCTCTCGTTCCTTACCCAGCTCCGAAGGGATGACTAACTTCCTTTTCTCCCCTTCGCACATCCTGAAACGGCAAAGACAAGTGTTTTGTTGGCGCTGACAAATCTTGAGGACTAGAATTTTAGTCTCCACTCTTTTAAACTCTGCCCTTCCAAACCCGGGCAGTCCAAATGATAAACTATTAAAAAACAACAACGTGAAGGCTACATTAAAGATAAATCACCTGGAGGAAACAACACAGGCCCATATTGTTCCTGTGTCGCTGCCAAAAATGCCTCGGATATTACAGAGAAGGACCCAGGAATGGAATGCTCTGTACTTTTATTAAAATATGCGAGCTAAGAGTAGTACCCCCTCAAGAGTCCCAGGAGGAAATGCTCAGGGCACGCCCAATTAATCTGGGAGAAATACAGGTAAAATTCTGGAATGTGATAGGATAAAACATATGAACAGTCCCTGGTGATCTCTGCGCTTGGTGGTTTTCTTGCAGGCGTTTCGTGACCCAAACTAGGTAACATCATCAGTGCTAGGAGAGAGGGAGAGAAGGAGAAGAAGAAGAAGAGGAGGAGGAGGAGGAAGAAGAGGAAGAAGAAGAAGAAGAAGAAGAAGAAGAAGAAGAAGAAGAAGAGGAGGAGGAGGAGGAGGAGGAGGAGGAGGAAGAAGAAGGGGAGGAAAAAGAAGAGGAAGAGGAAGAGGAAGAAGAGGAAGAAGAAGAAGAAGAAGAAGAAGAAGAAGAAGAAGAAGAAGAAGAAGAAGAAGAAGAAGAAGAAGAAGAAGAAGAAGAAGAAGACAGGGAGAAGAAGAAGACAGGGAGAAGGAGGATTAGAGAGGAGGACTGTGGGGTCTTTGGCACTCTCTGACTTGGTGGTTTTCTTCCGGACATTTCGTGACCCAACTAGGTAACATCATACATGCTAGAAGGGGCATTTGCGGCAAACCTCACACTCCCTTCTAGCACTGATGACGTTACCTAACTGGGTTACGAAACATCTGCAAGAACACCACCGAGCTCAGAGAGCACCAGGGACCCCTCGTGTCAACCCTGAGCTACAAATAATTCCCTTTTATTAATAAAATATTTGATTACTGCTCGTCCACCGTGGGCGCCCCAAATCCATTCGAACCCCCGTTCCTCAGAAGTTGGATTTTACCCGAGCAAGCCTTGTTCCCAGCCTTTGATGACTTGTCCGGTGCCCAAGGAGAAGATGAAGGGCTGGTCGCGAGTTAAACTGCTGTCAAACTCCGTCCCGTCTTCCAGTTTTCCCTGGGAAGGTGCAGAGAGGAAAATTAAATGGAAGGTGAACGAATCTGCCCAAGGAGCTGCTGATTCAGTTCTACAGAGGAAGGATTGAGTCTGTCATTGGCACCTCCATAACTGTCTGGTTTGGCTCTGCAACCCAACAAGAGAGACAGAGACTTCAGAGGAGAATCAGAACTGCAGAAAAAACAATTACTACCAACCTGCCTTCCATTGAGGATTTGCACACTGCAGGAGTCAAAAAGACGGCCGGGAAAATATTTATAGACCCCTCACATCCTGGGCATAAAATGACAGACAATCCTGCCCCACCCCCTCTGTCGTAAGTGCAAAGTCACTTTTCCCCCCAGTGCTGTTGGATCTTTGGTTGCTAAATGAATGGCTGCAAGGTGAGGACCACCTAGGCCTCAAAAGCTGTTTTTTCCCCCCCAGCTGTAATAAAAGAGCAGGAGGCTGGCCTTTATTCCATCTCCGCCTCTTTTATGCATGTATTTAAATCTCATGTTAATGTCATTTATAGTAACCGTTATCCCTAGTGCAGGGGGCAGCAACCTGTGGCTCTGGAGCTGCATGTGGCTCTTTCGTACCTCTGCGGCGGCTCCCTGTGGCATGTCGGCTCTACAATTGATAGGGCTTTCGGTTAGGACGGGTAGAGGAAAAAAGACGCCGTGCTAGGAGGAGACTCTATGGTGGGGGAACCGGACTTCAAGTCAGCAGAGTATAAAAGATGCCGTGCTAGGAGACGACTCTATGGTGGGGGAACCGGACTTCAAGTCAGCAGAGTAAAAAAAGACGCCGTGCTAGGAGGAGACTCTATGGTGGGGGGGGGGAACCGGACTTCAAGTCAGCAGAGTTTAAAAGATGCCGTGCTAGGAGGAGACTCTATGGTGGGGGAAAAGGACTTCCGGTCAGCTCCAGAATTGAACGGGGGGGCTTCCGGTTAGGACACTTGTGGTTCTTTTGAGTGTTGTAAGGATGCCTGCCCTAAATGCATTACGGGTTTTTTTTTCTCTGCCAGAGGACGAATTTTCTACAGGGCCCCAAATCTTCGTGAAATAGGGCAATGGGGTATAGTTCATTTATTTATACCAGGGGTCTTGAACCTTAAACACTGAAAGAGCCACAAAGGTCCTAACCGGAAGCCCCCCCGTTCAATTCTGGAGCTGACCGGAAGTCCAGTTGCCCCATCATAGAGTCTCCTCCTAGCCCGGCGTCCTTTTTTCCTCTGCTGACCCGAAGTCCGTTTCCCCCACCGTAGAGTCTCCTCCTAGCACTGCCTCCTTTTTCTCTACCTGTCCTAACTGAAAGCCCTATCAACTATGGTGCTGACCGGCAACAGGGAGCCGCAGCAGAAGGATGAAAGAGCCAATTGATTTATACAACCGATCGATAAACAGACCTATTTGGTTGGGTGGCTGTACCGCTATTACAATAGGGAGCGAAACGCCCTTTTCATCGCACGCTGTGGACGCGTCCTTATTCTGGTTTTTCCCGCTCCCAAATCATCTGGCAGTGGAAATACTCCGTCATCCAGGGCACGGTTGCCCCCAAGGTGTTTTTTTCAAGCGGCAACTGGACTTTCCTGTTTTTTCCTTTGAAGACGTTTCCCGCAGCTTAGACTAGAATCGTCTTAACGATCGGAATAATCTTGTTGTGTTTAAATAATGTGGGGACTGGTATTAGAACCTCTGCATTGAAACACGGAATAATGAAAGAATGAACGAGGGTTACCTTAACGCAAAGAGATGCAGAGAGTGAAATACGGGAGGCAAGTTAAAAATGAGGAGAATTCAAAGCCCCAAAGTGGGCGAGAGATGTTGGCCTGGATGAGGGAGAATTTCCACTGACAGCTGATTTTGGGGCAGAAAAGGGAAAATTCGAGCAGGGAGGAGAGAAAGGTGTGTCCAGGGCTCAAAGGGAAACTTGGGAATGGGGAATCAGGTTTTGGCCACGTCATTCTTTCTAACTTGGCAAGGAAAGTCCACAAATTACACAGGAGTTTTCCGGGATCAGCTATTCACACTCTGTGTAAGGCTGCCACTGCCAAGCCCTGGAACCGGCATTTGTGTGTGAGTCAGTGAGGGTGTGTAACTGAAAGACAGCTGAGGTGTGCATACTCCGGGAGGCTGACTCAGAATCAGGTTTGCAATAAAAGCCAATTTTCAAGTTGCTTCAGCCTTGTGGGAAATTTCTAGCGAACTCTCCACAAGGAGACCAATTCACAATTGGCCGGCTGTCACACAAACCCTTTGTTGAATCAAACCATCCAGAATTACGAGAAAGAGAAAGAAAGAAAGAAAGAAAGAAAGAAAGAAAGAAAGAAAGAAAGAAAGAAAGAAGAAAGAAGAAAGAAAGAAGGGAGGGAGGGAGGGAGGGAGGAAGGAAGGAAGGAAAGAAGAAGGAGGGAAGGAAGGAGGGAAGAAAGAAAGAAAGAGTGAGGGAATGGGAGAGAGAGAGAGAGAGAAAGAAAGAAAGAGGGTGGGAGGGAGAGGGGGGGAATATTTGGTTTGCAGGGGGACTTGGGTGGATTCCCAGGACGAGACCATCATAAATATGAGTCATTTGTCAAGCATCTGAATTTTTGATCACATGACCCTGGGGATGCTGCAACAGTCGTAAGTGTGAAAAACGGCCATAAGTCACCTTTTTCAGGGTTGTTGTAACTTGGAATGGCCACTAAATGAACTGTTGCAAGGCAAGGACTTCCTGTATTGAAGTATGCAAAAGATCCAGAGATGCATAGCACTCCAAAGTGAGCGGGGTGAAAAATGTGGCCTTCTTTTGCATTTGAGTGGGATTGGGAGGATTTTAAGAGGTAAGCATTCTTGAACCCCCCTCCTCAAAAAGGCCCCGCTCTTCCCTTCTCCTCCCACGGCAACATAACCTAACAAGTCTTTATCTGGTCCTCAAGCCAAAAGGAACTGCTCACTCCGGGGAGAAAACTTGGCAAATTTTAAGATAGGTGAACTTCAACTCCCAGGATTCCCCAGTCAGCATGCTTTAACATGGGTGGACTTCAACTCCCAGAATCCCCCAGCCAGCTTGCTTTAAGATGGGTGGACTTCAACTCCCAGAATTCTCTAGCCAGCATGTTTTAAGATGGGTGGACTTCCACTCCCAGAATCCCCCAGCCAGCCTGCTTTAAGATGGGTGGACTTCCACTCCCAGAATCCCAGAGCCAGCATGCTTTTAAGATGGGTGGACTTCCACTCCCAGAATCCCCCAGCCAGCATGCTTTGAGATGAGTGGACCTCAACTCCCAGAATCCCCCAGCCAGCATGCTTTTAAGATGGGTGGACTTCAACTCCCAGAATCCCCCAGCCAGCCTGCTTTTAAGATGGGTGGACCTCAACTCCCAGAATCCCCCAGCCAGCATGCTTGTTAAGTTGAAGTCTTCAAAATTGCCAAGTTTGGAAAGCACTAAACAAAACCCGTCACATTACAGGGAAAGGCGATGCCTCTTACGCAAATACCTGGGTGCCTATTTTGGCTATTGTTTAACAAGGGTTTTTCAACTCTGCTTGGCTTTCTAACACTCTCTTGAAGAGAGCTTGTCTCCTTCCACCTCCCATTCCCAGGTGGGGAAAGCTCTGGCTATATTAACTCCCCGCTTGGTCACACTCACCGTGTAATGCATGTGGAGCACGTCGCCCTTTCGGGACTTGATGGGGCAGTTGTCCACTCGCTTCTTGACGCCGATCTGCAGCTTCCGTTTACCTTCCGTGCTCAGCCCAGGCGAGCACAGCGCCCACAGGGCTAAGGTGAGCAGCGCCATCCCCAGGTTCGTCTGCATCGCTGGAGCCCCTGCGGAGGAGAGCCTCACGGATTAGCGGAGCCGCAACGCGCTCGGGGAAATCGCGACGCGGGAGGGTTGGAACAGCATGCAGCGAGAGGCGGCTTCGTAGGGCAGGCGAGCGGGAAACCGAGCCATCTATTTTTAAAAAATCCATCCTGGGAACAGGGATGGGCTTGTTCCAGGTGGGAAGAATCACCTTGGACATGGGGGGGTGTCTCAACATAATTGCAACAGTGGGGGGGGGTCCTTGGTGATCTCTGAGTTTGGTAGTTTACTCGCAGATGTTTCAGGACCCAACTGGGTAACATCATCAATGCTAGAGGGATGTGGGGTTTGCAAGAAAGGAGGAGGAGGAAGAGGAGGAGGAGGAAGAGGAGGAGGAGGAATGTGGGGTCCTTGGTGCTCTCTGAGTTGGGTGGTTTCCTTGCAGACGTTTCACGACCCAACTAGGTAATATTATCAGTGCTAGAAGGAAGTGGGGATTGTGGAGAGGATGAAGAGGATGACGACGACTGGGAGGTCTTTCTCGCAGACGTTTCGTGACTCAGCTGGGTAACATCGTCAGTGCTGGAATAGAGTGGGCTTGTATGGTGTGAAGGAGGAGAGGAGGATGAAGGAGAAAATGGAGGAGGAGGAGGAAGGGGGGATGTGGGGTCCTGTTTTCTTTAGTTTAGTTTAGGTTAGTTGTCATTGCACCTCGTACAACAAAATTCTTGTAGACATTTCAATGCCCAACTAGGGAATGTCATCAGTGCTAGAGGGATGAGGGGTTTGCATGATGATGATGGAGGAAGAGGAGTTTGCAGGAGACCATTAGTTCGCTTAATTGGTCCGTGACTCTCCGAGACTCTTGGCCAAGTTCTGCAGATCTCGGCCTGGCAGCTCTCCAAGCCAGAGAAGATCTGTGACTGTAAATCCTCCCCCAAATGGATGGGAATGAGCAGAATTCACTTTAAATTAGTAAAAGGAGTTTTTGTCAGGACAAGGAGTTGGCTTCAGGCTCTTGGGAAGCCTCGGTCAGAACAGTTAGCAACTTTTAGGTGGACGTCAACTCCCAGAATTCCCCAGCAAGCAACTGGGGAATGCTGGGAGTTAAAGTCCACCTATCTTAAAGTTGCTACGATTGAAAAACACTTAAGATACGAGATTCATATTGGCGGCTGAAGCTTTTCTCCACCTCACCCATCAGTGCCTCATTCATGCAGGGGTTTTTTTTTGCGCTCGAGATGTGTTTGCAGTTGCATGCTCCCCCCGACTTCAAACTTGGCATGCACCAGCAAGCAGCTCCCCCCCCCCTTTCTCCAGAGCCTGCAGACTTACCCGCGTGGCTAATGGGGAGTCGGGCTCTGCTCCCTCCCCTGGTGCCAGCAACACCAACACCGTCCAGTGTCTTTCAAGGAATCGCCACGGCAGAGTTGGCTCTGTGTCACCCACCCCGCTTATCTCTAACCCAGGGTTTTTCCAACCTTGGCTGCTTTCGGAAGAGGGGACTTCAACTCCCAGAATTCCCGGGTTTCTCAAAACCTGGCAACTTTGGAAGACGGAGGGACTTCAATTCCCAGAATTCTTCAGCACAGATGGACGGATGGATGGATGGGGAATTCTGGGAGTTGAAGTCCTTGCCTCTTAAACCTGTCAAGGTTGAAAAACACTGCTCCTTCCGCTTGTCCTCCCCATCCCTCCCGGTCTGCAGTACAGGTAGTCCTCGACTTACAATGGTCCGTTTAGCGACCGGAGTTACAATGGCACAGGGGGAGGGAGGGGGAAACAACCGTTTTTCAGACTTACGACGATTGCAGCATTCCCCACAAGGGTCACGCGATCAAAATTCAGACACTTTGATAACGGACTCATATTTATGACGGTTACAGCGTCCGGGGGGGGGGGGGAGCCAGATTCACGTTAACGAGACCATGTCACTGACTTAACAACGGCAGCAATTCATCGAGGTCGTGAAATGGAGCAAAAGTCACTTAACGAACGTCTCACTTAGCAACATAAATGTTGAGGTCGTACGTCGAGGACTAAACCTGTATCTCCCCCACCCCCACCCCACCCCCGTTCAGCTTCCCCGCATGCTTTTTTAAGAGACCCCATACCCTCCCTCGCCTTCCCCCCCCTTCCTTGGCCCCTCCTTCTGGAAGGTCCAGACCCTGGCTTCGTTGACCGCTTCCTCCTCGCTACAGTTGGTCACTTTGGCCCATACCCACATGATGCCCGCGCCCGAGGGGTTCCTCACTTTGTGGACCCAGAGGTCCCCCGAAGCCCCTCCAGGAGGGGCGGGCTTCTCCCGGGGGATCCACACCTGGTTAAGCTCCGCCCCACTTTTCTGGGGGACCGCCCCTTCTTTCCGCCAAGGCAGCCCCGCTGTCCTCTCAGGGGCCCTGCCCGGCTTACGGGGCACCCAAACTTGCCCCTCGGCGGGTTCCTTCTGGAGCCAGCCCCCCGCCTCCCGCTTGGCCCCCGCGTGGCCGGGGAGCCCCCCCGAGAGGCTGCGGCTGACCCCCAGCGCCAGGAGCCCCATGCTGTCCTCCAGGCGCTCCTGGGGGGCCTCCAAGTCCCAAGCCCTGTGGCCGTGCAGGCGGGGGGTGCCCCCTTTCCTGGGCTGGGCCTCCTTGGGGGCCCCGCAGCCTTCGCAAAGGCCCCCCGGCCAGGAGGCCCTCTTGTCTTGCCCAGCCTTGCTCTGGCCCCCAGGGGCCCCCAGGGCCGCCCCCCAAAGGTCCCCCTGGGGCCCCCTGGCTGTGGGGGACTCCCACCTCCCGGGGGCCCCCCTGAGGGCCCCCACCTTGCCCTGGGGGCCCTCCCCGCCCGTCCTGGGGTGGCCCTCCCCGTTCCCAGAGGCCTCCCCGCCAGGGGCCCAAGAGACCTGGGTCCCCACGTCCCTCAGCTCCGACCGTTTGGGCTCCCCGCGCTCTTCCCCCGCTTCTCCTCCTCCTCGCCCGCCCGCCTTCCTAGGCCGCTGCCCGCCGCCCGGCTCCAGGCTCTTCGGCGGCCCGCGCCCGGGTCCCCCCCTTTCCTCAGGGCCCCCCATGTCTCCCCCGTCCCACCACCCCCCACTCTCACCTCTCCTGGCCTCAACGGATACCACCCACCCCCCTCTGCGCATGCGCCTTCCCCTCCCCCCGCCCCGGCGCTTCCGCAGCGGAAAAAGCCGACGCGGGCGCCGCCATGTTTTTTTTAAATCCGCCCGGCCCTGCGTCACGTGACCTCGCGCAATTCCCAATTTATTTGAATTAAATTCTCGGGCCTCCAATGAGGGTCGGGGTGAAGATTTTTAAATCCGAGAGAGCTAACGAATACATATATATAAAAAAATAGATAAAAGGTTTACTTGCTGGGCCCTGTCACGTGAGGGGGCGTGACGTCACTTCCTCCCCGGGAGATAGGCGAGGGGGGAGATCTCGAGTGGGCGCGGCCAGGGCGCGTTTGAGTGGGCGTGGCCAATGGAATCCCTCTTCCTTTTCATTCTGCCTGTTAGTGTTTGCTAACCCCGTCAAATGGGCAGACGTAATTTCCTGTAAATATTTTAATAATATTTAACAATAATTAATAATTGATTAATTAAATAAGCAATAAGCATTAATAACAAAGATCTTCCTTTGGGAGGATGGGAGGATAATGTGACTCGCAATTAAAAATCAGATCTCCAGTTGGGGGGTAAATAACTTTTAAAGCCAAAAAATAAAGATGAGATAAATGGAAATACAGCCAAAAAATAAACAGGGCAAATTATATGGTGCAAGTAATGACAATCGGAACAGAGGTGGAAGGGACCTTGGAGGTCCTCTAGTCCAACCCCCTCCTCAAGCAGGAGACCCTATACCAGGGGTGTCCAAACTTGGGAACTTTAAGACTTGTGGACTTCAACTCCCAGAATTCCCCAGCGCTGGCTGGGGAATTCTGGGAGTTGAAGTCCACAAGTCTTAAAGTTCCCAAGTTTGGACACCCCTGCCCTATACCATTCCGAACAAATGTTTGTGCAACCACGTCTTTAAAAAACCCCGTAATGAAGCACCCACAACTTCTGGGTGCAAGTAGTTCCACTGGTTAATTGTTCTCACTGGGCAAGGAAATTTCTCCTTAATTCGAGGTTGCTTCTCTCCTTGATTAGTTTCCACCCATTGCTTCTTGTCCTGCCTTCAGGTGCTTTGGAGAATAGCTTGACTCCCTCTTCTTTGGGGCAGCTCCTCAAATATTGGAATACTGCTACTGTATATTATCACCCCTAGTCATTCTTTTCACTGGACTTTGTAGTTGCGAAATTGTGTCCGACCCATCGCGACCACCTGGACAATGTTCCTCCAGGCCTTCCTGTCCTCTACCATCCCCCGGAGTCCATTTAAGCTCATCCAGCCACCTCCTTCTCTGCCGTCCCCTTCTTCTTCTTTTGCCCTCCATCGTTGTTCCCAGCATGAGGCTCTTCTCCAGGGAGTCCTTCTTCCTTCTCCTTAGGTGGCCAAAGTCTTTGAGTTTCCTCTCCAGGATCCGGCCTTCTAAAGAGCAGCCAGGGTTGACCTCCTCTAGGACTGACTGGTTGGATGGCCTTGCAGTCCAAGGGACTCAATGCAGGAGTCTTCTTCTCCAGCACCAGAGTTCAAAGGCCTCCATTCTTTGGCACTCAGCCATCCTTATGGTCCAACCTTCCCAGCCCTCCATTGCAACTGGGAAAACCATCGCCTTGACTAGACACACTTTTGATTGGCAGGGTGATGCCTCTGCTTTTTAGGATGCTGTCTAGATTTGCCATCGCTTTCCTCCCCAGGAGCAAGCCTCTTTTAATTCCTTGGCTGCAGTCCCCATCTGCGGTGATCTTGGAGCCCAGGAAAATAAAATTGGACACTCCCTCCATTTCTTCCCCATCTATTTTCCAGGAATTGAGAGTTAACTGGACTAGCCGTACCCAATTCCTGCAACCGTTCTTCGGATGTTTTAGCCTCCAGTTTTTAGCACCTGGGGAAAAAATGAGGCTCTGTCTCAAACATCTGTTTTAAGACACTTGAAGCAGAAAACACATCCAGTAGCAGGGAGTTCCCCAGCTTAATTGGGTAGAATATGAGTGAGGCAAACTGGCCCCTCTGGTAAATTTACCCCCAGCTTCAAAAGAGCTTTGTAGAGAGTTGACAGCCCCCCCCTCCACTCATTTCAACCTATCCAAGAGTCACCAGGCCTTTCTAAATATTGACTTATCAAAGGTTAAAGCAAGGGTTTTTTTTTCCTGGAAAAACCACGGGGAGGGATATTCGGCTGTGTCCTTGGGCTTCCTGGTTTGGGAACGAGTACAATTTAGTTGATGATTCCAGTAAGGTAAAGGTTCCCCTCGCACATCTGTGCTAGTCGTTCCCGACTCTAGGGGGCGCTGCTCATCTCCGTTTCAAAGCCGAAGAGCCAGCGCTGTCCGAAGACGTCTCCGGGGTCATGTGGCCGGCATGACTCAACACCAAAGGTGCACGGAACGCTGTTCCCTTCCCACCACAAGTGGCTCCTATTTTTCTACTTGCATTTTTTACCTGCTTTCGAACTGCTAGGTTGGCTGAAGCTAGCGGGAGCTCACTCCATTATGCGGCACTCGGGGTTCGAACCGCCGAACTGCCGACCTTTCTGATTGACAACTCAGCGTCTTAGCCACTGAGCCACCGTGTCCCTTCATAATTCCCCCCCCAAAATCATGAATTTTCCCCCACCTTCTTGGGCCGAAAGATAGACTGCCTCTGAATATGGACGTTCTTGAATGGACGAATCTTGTCAGTAGGGGCAGCCCTTCGCTAAAGACCACAGTTCATTTAGCGACTAAGTTACAAGGAACGGCCCTGAGAAAAGGGGGCTTAGGAACGTTTTTCACACTTACCACCACCGCAGGGTCAGGCGATCCAAATTCAGACGCTTGGCAATGGACTCGCAGTTACGACGGTGGGGGTTACGTGATTCTCTTCGGGCAAGGAAAGTCAACGGGGAAGCCCGATTGGCTTAACAACTGAGTTATTCAGTGATCAACGGCAGCCACTCACTGAACCACCGTGGCAAAAAAAAAAACAGTTTGTAAAATGGGGCAAAGCTCACTGAACCGAGGTCTCACTTAACAACAGGAATTTGAGGTTGTCGGCCGAGGACTACATGTGGTTATTTCTTTGTGTTTCCCAAAGCAAAAAGGAGGCAGGTGATAAGGGGCTAGTAAATCAGTCTGTGTGTTGTATTTCATCCAACCCCAAAGAATCCCAAAGATTTGTGTCCTAAGGCAGAATCCCTCTTTCTGACACCCACAAGAGAGGGGAAAACAGGTCATTGTGTAAGAAGCCTACAATGAAAAGCCACAAATAATGACACACACACCCCGAAGTGATGTAAACGGCAACAAGACACATGGCTTGTCCCCAAAACAAACCAAGAGACGGGAAGTCTTCGACTGGACAATCATTCATTTAGTAACCGTTCGGCGTTACAACGGCACTGAAAAAGGCGATTTATGGCCACTGGTCCTCACGTTATGACCGTCGCAAGATCCCCGTGGTCGCTTGATCCAAATTCAACCAGTGTGCATTTGCAACGATTGTAGCATCCCAGGGGTTACACCTGATCGCCATTCCCAACACACAGAGTCAATTGGGGGGGGGGAGCTGGATTCATTTAACGGCCACGTGATCCACTTAATGGCCGCAGGGGACTCGCTTAAGGCCGCCCAAGAAAAGCGGGCCTCCCTTAGCAACCATGTCCGTAGCAACGGAAATTCTTGTGACGATTGTGCCAGGAAGTTAAACCTGCATCCAATTTTCTGCCGCTCCCACCCCCCGTCCCCAACTCAGCCCAAACTAGTGGGTTGCCTCTGAGCATGTCAAGATTCACGGCCGGCAGAGAACGGTCTTCACTAGACGATGAGAGTCAATGCTCCATTGGGCTTGGTTCCGGCTTGGATTTAGCCAGCAATGCTGGTTTTGCTCTCCTCCGGGCGCTTCGTCCCCAGTGCTTCACACATCTGGAAGGACAAAAAAAAAGACACCAAACTTGTTTTGATCGATGGACTGGATCCTGTTTTTGTCAGGAGTTTTGGCAGTGTGACAATCGTTATGAGATAAACTCAGATAAACTCAGGAGCAAAACGCAGCAGACAGCGCCTTTCGACAATTAATAGTGTTTTATATATACATATAGGCAGACCTACACATGGTAAATAAATCCCTTACCACTTAATACAATAATACAATAGTAGAGTTGGAAGGGACCTTGGAGGTCTTCTAGTCCAACCCCCTGCCTAGGCAGGAGACCCTATACCGTTTCAGACAAATGGCTATCCAACATCTTCTTAAAGACTTCCAGTGTTGGGGCATTCACAACTTCTGGAGGCAACTTCTGTTCCACTGATTAATTGTTCTAACTGTCAGCAAATTTCTCCTCAGTTCTAAGTTGCTTCTCTCCTTGATTAGTTTCCACCCATTGCTTCTTGTTCTACCCTCAGGTGCCTTGGAGAATAGTTTGACTGCCTCTTCTTTGTGGCAACCCCTGAGATATTGGAACAATGCTATCATGTCTCCCCTAGTCCTATACACATATAGATAGTCCTATATACATATAGGCAGACCTACACATGGTAAATAAATCCCTTACCACTTCAAGGGGTTTTGCGGGAAGGAAGAGGGGCTTTGGGGCAGGAGTGGGTTGCTCCCAGCATTACCGCCGGTTCGGTGCGAGCAAAGATTTTGTTCAAATCGGATCTGGCCGAGAAGGAGGCTCAGCAGAAGCACCTCACTGAGGACTAGGAGCATGGGCTTTCCAAGCAGAGGGAAGACCTGCGGGAGTGCAAGGCCAGGTCCCGGCGTCTGGAGGCTCAGTGGGCTGAGATGGTCAGCCAGTTCCAGGCCGTGATGCAGTCCCACTGGAACGAGGCCCTCCGGCTCTTCGCCACCAGCGGCCCTTCCCTCCAGCCTTCGCCCAAAGCGAAGCAAACCCCAAGTTGGAATTTCTGCCCCCCTCCAACCCCCACAAAAAGACCCCAAAGAGGGAGAATCCCTGCAGCAACACAAGAGTTCATTGCACGTATCCGTCCCAGGGGCCGTAGTTTGAGGACCCCTGATTGAGTGCAATATAAAAAAATGCAAATACTTTTTCTGCAGACTACCAAAATTTTGTCAGGGACCACCAGTTGGTGACTGCTGCTTTGGGACATTAATGTCCCTAAAGGAAGCCCCTATTCATTCATGACTAGCCCCTGGTGGCTTTCTCTCATTCTGCAACGGTTTGCTAATTGACTTTCTTTTACAAAGTCAATGGTGAGTGGGGAAAAAAGAGAGAGAGAAAGCCATTACAGAGGGAGAGAAAGTCACCGCAGAGAGAGGGCAAGACATATAAAAGAGAAAGTGGTTTTACCTGCATGTCCTCTCGCTGAATTTCATCCCACGCCTCTCACAATGCCCGGATCGGTGACGACACACACATTTGCACGTCTGGGGATCAGGGTACTTCTTCCTGTCCCGACAAGGAGCACAGGACTGGCTAGAAGGAGAAGGAAACAACCGATGAAGCCCCTCAAGTGTATTCCAGGTACAATGGGGGATGACAACTTACTGTCATTGTAACCCAGGAAGGACTGTGAAATTGGCCAAGCCTGACTGTTCTGCAACCATCTCCAGTGTCTACCCACGAGGACTAATTCTGTATGTGTGTAAATCAGGTTTATGGGATTTGTTGGAAGGGAAGGGAAAGGAAAGAGGAAGGAGAGGGGAGGGAGGAAAGAGAGGGAGGGAGGGAGGAGGGAAAGAGGGGAAGGAAGGAACATTGGGGAGAGAAAGGAAGGCAGAAAAGAGAAGGGAGGGAGGAAGAAAAATTGGAGGGAGGGAGAAAGGAAGGGAAAAGAGAGAAGGGAAGGAAGGAAGGAAAGAAAGAAAGAAGGAAGGAAGGAAGATTGGAGGGAGGGAGAAAGGAAAGGAAAGGAGAAGGAAAGGAAGGAAAATTAGAGAGAAAGGAAGGCAGAAAAGAGAAAGAAGGAAGAAAGGGAAGGGAAGGAGGGGAAGAAAGAAAATTGGAGAGAGAATGGGAAAGAGAGGAAGGAAGGAAGGAAGGAAGGAAGGAAGGAAGGAAGGAAGGAAGGAAGGAAGGAAGGAAGACTGGAGAGAAAGGAAGGCAGAAAAGAGAAGGAGGAAGGGAAGAGAAGGAAGGAAAGAAAGAAAATTGGAGAGAGAATGGGAAAAGAGAGGAAGGAAGGAAGGAAGGAAGGAAGGAAGGAAGATTGGAGGGAGAAAGGGAAGGAAAAGAGAAGGAAAGGAAGGAAAATTGGAGAGAAAGGAAGGCAGAAAAGAGAAGGAAGGAAGGAAGGAAGGAAGGAAGGAAGGAAGGAAGGAAGGAAGGAAGGGAAGGAAGGAAGGAAAGGAAGGAAATTGGAGAAAAAATGGGAAAAGAGAGGAAGGAAAGAAGGAAGGAAGATTGGAGGGAGGGAGAAAGAGAAGGAAAAGAGAAGGAAAGGAAGGAAAATTGGAGAGAAAGGAAGGCAGAAAAGAGAAGGAATGAAGGAAGGGAAGGAAGGGAAGAAAGAAAGTTGGAGAGAGAATGGGAAAAGAGAGAAAGGAAGGAAGGAAGGAAGATTGGAGGGAGGGAGAAAGGGAAGGAAAAGAGGAAAATTGAAGAGAAAGAAAGGCAGAAAAGAGAAGGAAGGAGGGAAGGAATTTTTTTTACCTAATTGAATTAGATCTGTAAAACATCGTTCTCAATCTGAAAAATACAAGAGAAAAATAACAATATTTAGTGCCTTGACCGCCTTAGGGAATATATATATATACCTTAGATTTAGTGGCCCGTGCATAAATATTTATCATCGCTATTGATTTAAAACATTTGCGCACTCTCTTCTCCTCTCTTAAGAAATCTCAGCCTCCCTCCTTCCGAAAGAAAATGAAACCTGTGGCCTCTTGCACCCAGGATTTCTAACAGACCGTTTCAAAATAAACTATAACCCCCCAATTTTTTTTGCTGGGCAGAATTGTGACAGCTGAGCCCACCTGAAACCAGGATCTGTTTTAATAGACAAGAGGAGGTGACTAATCCTATAGTTTGAGTAGAAGAAGAAGAATAAACTCAGATCTGCCTGCGTTTTTTTAACAACTCTTCCCGGACCAACAGCGAAGTTGTGCTGAATTTCTAAGCGCACATCCTGAAGTTAATCCGCTCCTTTTAATGCCTGAAGCGATCGCTTCTTTTATAATGTAAATCCAACATTTGTTGAGGATTTGAAAGCAGGTCTTTGACATTTTTTCATGGCTCCCCTGGCCTATTTAACATCAGAAGCCGTTCTTTGCTGTCACCAGTGGACAAAACTCTTTTAGACGTTTTCTTTTATTAAGGCACCGTATAACAGGAGGCGAATTCCAGCAGGCTTCTGCCCATTAATTCTGAAAGAACCCAGAATAATCCCTGTTTTACCGTTTTATTGCTTAGCACTGCACGGCGGCTGAAAAACGGTGCCTGAAATTTAAACCTTTCTCCCCCCAAAATCGTATATTTGTCACCTAGACTTCGTCCCTGATTTACAATCTCAATCAAGCCCAAAAGTTCCAAACAGTAACAAGAGTTGGAAAGGACCTTGGAGGTCATCTAGTCCAACCCCCTGCTCACGCAGGAGACCTGTACTAGGGATTCGAACCGCCAAACTGCCAACCTTTCTGACCAACAAGCTCAGTGCACTGAGCCATCTATTCAGGCTACTGAGCCACCTAGTCTGCGGTGCAGTGAAAGGTGCCTCATTTTACGAACTTCCTTGCCGCAGTTGCGAAGTGAATCTCTGCGGCTGTTAAGTTAGACAAATGGTCATTAAGCAAAATCTGGCTTCCCCGTTGACTTGGCTGGTCAGAAGGTCACAAAAGAGGATCATGCAACCCTGGGATACTACAACCGTCATAAATTTGAGTCAGTTGCCGAGCGTCTGAATTTTGAATACGTGGCCCTGGGAAATGCTGCAACGGTCGTAAGTGTGAAAAACGGTCCTGAGTCCCCAATAGGCACATAAAAAACAATATACGAATGATAATGAACATATTAGAATACTATGAGATACATTCAGAAAAAAAAGCAGCATTGATATTTATTGACGCACAAAAAGCGTTTGATAAGCTTTTTGGGATAAGCTAAATTGGGATTTTCTTATAAATCAATTAGCAGTAATGAACTTTGGAGAGAAATTTATCGGGATGATCAGAGCAATATATTCTAACCAGATGGCAAAAATAATACCTGAATCCTTTTTTTCCCCAGTGGCGTTTTAACTTTGAACGGTCACTAAATGAACTGTTGTAAGTCGAGGACTATTTATATTCAACTTTTTTAAAAATACTATTAAGATTGGAAAAAATGAAGTCTTCGCTTCTGGTGAAATTAAAATGAACAAACTTTAATGTGATCTTTTAAAGGTTCATTTTATGTATGGATCAGCCTTCCTACCCTATCCACTGTTATGTATAGGTAGTCCTCGACTTATAACAATTCACTTCGTGACAGTTCAAAGTTACAACACCACTGAAAAAAAGGGACTTCTGTTTGTTTTTACGACCGTTGCAGCATTCCCATGGTCACGTCATCAAAATTCAGACGCTTGGCAACTGACTCACGTTTATAACGGTCGCAGTGTCCTGGGGTCACGTGATCCCCTTTTGCAACCTTCTGGGAGGCCAGATTCACTTAACGACTGCGTTAGTAACTAAACAACTGCAATCGTTCACTTAATAGTGGCAAGAAAGGTCGTAAACCGGGGGCGAAATTCACTTAACAAATGTTTCCCTTAGCAACCTAAATGTTAGGCTCAATTGCGGTCGTAAGTCGAGGACTACCTTCTAAAGCCTTACCTGCAGGTGCATTCCAGGTGCTCTTCAAAACTCAGCTGGGTTATATATCTGTTTGGAAAGAGACTAGCCATAACCTGGAAAACAGGAAGGGGCACATCTTCACTCTAAATGTCCAGGATTCAGTGCTAAATACAAACATTGTTATCTCCAGTAGGAAATTGAGGTAGAATTTCAATTTTAATTCAGAGCATATTTCTGGCTGTTTTTTAACATTCTGGAGGCTAAAACATATGATGAACGGTTGCAGGAACTGGGCATGGCTGGTCTAGTGAAGAGGAGGACCAGGGGAGACATGAGAGCATCTTCCAATATTTGAGGGGCTGCCCCAGAGAGGAGGAAGGGGTCAAGCTATTTTCCAAAGCAGACAAGGAATAATAGATGGGAACTGAACAAGGAGAGATTCAATCTGGAAATAAGGAGAAACTTTCTGAACTGTCAACCTATGAAACAGAAGTTGCCTTCAGAAGTTGTGGGAGTTTCATCCCTGGAAGCTTTCAAGAAGAGACTGACTGTCATCTGTCAGAAATGGTGTAGACTCTCCTGCTTGGGTTGGGGGTTGGACTAGAGGACCTCCAAGGTCCCTTCCCACTCTGTTCACCTGTAAATTCAGTCACCATCTTGTGTAAATGGTACGTGGGAATGACCTTGAAATAAAGCTGCTAAGGGGACGCTCAAGATTTTGAGGCAGCCCTCTCAGCTACATACAAGTAGTCCTTGACTTATGACAGTTTGTTTAGTGGCCGTTCAGGGAAAAACGGACGACCCTTGCAGCAGCCCCAACGCAGATGGAAGCTTGGAAACGGATTCAAAAACTCACTTTACAACCGTCTCGCTTAGCCACCCGGAAACTTTGAACTCGACTGCGGTCGTACGTCGAGGACTCCCTGCATGCAAAAATCAGAATTCTCCTCCCACCAAGAGCGAGAGGATTTGTGAAAAATCAGCAAGAAATCAGGAACCAAAGTTTTCCAAAGCTGGGGAAATAAATGGGGGGGTGGGGGGGTTGCAATTTTCTCACTATAAGCCTGAATGGATGTCCCGTCCCACCCCCCCTCTTACTTCCAAGATGACTTCCCGGGAACTGCTGGGCACGCAATCCAAAGAGTCGTCCGAACAGCAGCCGGTACAACGCCTGAGGGCCACGCAGGAGGGGATCATGATGAGGTTATCCAGAGACGGATGTTCTGCCGTGACGGACACCATCATCTCCTTGGGCTGACAGACGCTGCGATTGTAGACCTCCAAAAAACGGATCACTGCCAGGGAGAGACATCCAGGGTTTTAGCTGGCTCACTTGTCATACGAGAGGGCTGGCCCTCAGTTAGGTCTCCTTCCTTCCCTTCTTTCCTCCCTCCCTCGTTTTTCCTTCCTTCCTCCTTCCTTCCCTCCCTCCTTCTTCCATTCTATCAATCTCTTATCTGTCTCTCTTCTCTCTCTCTCTCTCTCTCTCTCTCGCTCATCTATCTACCTATCTCTCTCTTATCTGTCTTTATCTATCATCTATCTTCTTCTATTTCTCTCTCTCTCATCTCTAATCATCTCTTTCTATTTGTCTGTCTCTCTACCTTTATCTATCTATCATCTATCTATCTATCTATCTATCTATCTATCTATCTATCTATCTATCATCTATCATCTATCATCTATCATCTATCATCTACCTATCTATCTATCTATCATCTATCTATCTATCATCTATCTATCTATCTATCTATCATCTATCTATCATCTATCTATCTATTTATCTATCTATCTATCTATCTATCTATCTATCTATCTATCTATCTATCTATCATCTATCTATCTATCTATCTATCTACGGTACCTACCTAGCTACTTATCTATTCTCTTATCTGTCTCTATCTATCATCTATCTTTTTCTATTTGTCTGTCTGTCTGGGTCTCTTATCTCTTATCTATCTATTATCTATCTATCTATCTATCT
Organism: Natrix helvetica; assembly: GCF_964273705.1. NCBI lineage: Eukaryota > Metazoa > Chordata > Lepidosauria > Squamata > Natricidae > Natrix > Natrix helvetica. Next base: position 4,240,396 of record NC_138563.1, read on the forward strand.
ATCTATCTATCTATCTATCTATCTATCTATCATCTACTACCTAACTACTTACCTATGTTACCTACCTACCTAGCTACCTATCAATTCTCTCTTATCTGTCTTTATCATCTATCTTTTTCTATCTGTCTATGTCTCTCTTCCTCTCTAATCTCTTATGTATCTATCTATCTATCTATCTATCTATCTATCTATCATCTATCTATCTATCATCTATCTATCTATCTATCTATCTATCTATCTATCTATCTATCTATCTATCATCTCTCTACCTAACTACCTAGCTGTTATCTCTCACATCTCTTTCTCTACCTACCTATTTACCTACCTACCTACCTACCTACCTACCTACCTACCTACCTACCTCTCTTCTATCTATCTATCTATCTATCTATCTATCTATCTATCTATCATCTATCTATCTATCTATCTATCTATCTATCTATCTATCATCTATCATCTATCTATCTATCTATCATCTATCTATCATCTATCATCATCTATCATCATCTATCTATCTCTATCCTCTATTATACAAATTTCTATGGTTACCCACATTACCCACGGGTGACTCAGGACAACTTACAACATTAACAATCCACACCACAGAACCCCATAAAACACTTATTTTGTAATGAATGTTTTATAATAAATATACATAAAGCCCCATTAATTTTACCCATCCCATGTTAGAGCAGGCATAAATGCGGGGCACTCCCCCCCTCCCACTCCCCACGCAAAACATTTCTCAATTCTCAGCGGCTTTGAAGAGGGGGTTTGCTACAATTTCCAACTGCGGGGCTGAAGATGTTAGAGGTGTGATCCAAACCCATTGAAAGACTGGGGTGAGGCTGGTTTAATGGGTGGGAGGGGGGCACCTCTTCTTCACATGCCCCTCAATCCCATCCTTACCTTCCGTAGTGGGCAGCATCTCCTCAGGTTCGACCCCCTTTTGCTCAGAGGGGGGCACTGTCTGTCAATACAAAAATGTGGGGGGGGGGAATCAGAATTTATTTCAATTGTTTCTCGGGTTCTATCGTATCTCAAGACTTAAAATGGACATTAAAAATGTCATCAAAAAAGGCACAACAAAGAATGTTCTTTCTCCACCAACTCAGGAAGCTCGAACTGTCCAAGGAGCTGCTGATTCTGTTCAACAGAGGAAGGGATGAGTCTGTCCTCTGCACCTCCATAACTGTCTGGTTTGGCTCTGCAACCCAACAAGACAGACAGAGACTTCAGAGGAGAATCAGAACTGCAGAAAAAACAATGGCTACCAACCTGCCTTCCATTGAGGACCTACACGCTGCAGGAGTCAAAAAGAAAAGAGGGCTGGGAAAATATCTACAGACCCCTCACATCCTGGACATCAATTGTTTCAACTCCTACCCTCAAAATGATGACAGGACCTTGGAGGTCTTCTAGTCCAACCCCCTTGCTTAGGCAGGAAACCCTACACCACTTCAGACCAAAGGCTATCCAACATCTTCTTAAAAACCTTTTTTTCCAGGAAGGAAGGAAGGAAGGAAGGAAGGAAGGAAGGAAGGAAGGAAGGAAGGAAGGAGGTTTGGAAGGAAGGATTTGGAAGGGACCTTGGAGGTCTTCTAGTCCAACCCCCTTGCTTAGGCAAGGAACCCTACACCACTGCAGACCAAAGGCTATCCAACATCTTCTTAAAAACCTTCTTTTTCTGGAAGGAAGGAAGGAAGGAAGGAAGGAAGGAAGGAAGGAAAGAAGGAAGGAAGGATTTGGAAGGGACCTTGAAGGTCTTCTAGTCCAACCCCCTGCTCAGGCAGGAAACCCTACACCACTTCAGACAAATGGTTACCCAATCTCTTTTTAAAAACCTTTTCTGGGAGGAAGGATGGATGGATGGGAGGGAGGGAGGGAGAGAGGAGAAGGAAGGAAGGAAGGAAGGAAGGAAGGAAGGAAGGAAGAAAGGAAGGGAGGAAGGAAGGAAGGAAGGAACCTTGGAGGTCTTCTAGTCCAACCCCCTGCTCAGGCAGGAAACCCTACACCCTTTCAGACAAATCCAATCTCTTCTTAAAAACTTCCAGTGTTGGAGCATTCACAAATTCTGGAGGCAGGTTAAATAAAACCAACAAGACCAATGCAAAGGAACCGCGCCTGTGCCAGGGTTTGGCATCTTTGCCCAAACCTCTCTCGGTCCGGGCACGCAATTTGGAAAAATAAGTTAAGACAGGGAAGCCACGCCGCTGCCTTTAGACTGGGGCAAAAACCCTCGTCTCATCTCCCACGGGGCAGCTCTTGCTGCCCCCTGCCCAGCTCCCCGATGCCCATCCCGCCACCCGGCATTTTGCACCGCCACCTACCGTCGGCGAGCAGGTTGGCAGCTGCCATGCTGCCATCCAGAGAAGGAGCCCACACAAGGTTTTCATGGTCAAGAAGCTAAGGGCAGGGTGAGGGGGGGGCTTCGGAAAGGTCCCCCACCCCTCGCCAGGGAACAAGCTGGCTTCAGTCCAAGGCCAGGCTCGCTGCCAGCTGCTGCCAGGCTGCCTGGGAGAGAAGCAGACTGCCAATTCTCCTCCTTCGAATAATGCAGATTTTTGTTTTTTAAAAAAATGCCCAGGAAGCTGAGATCTCAAGGGCACCGGAGGGGAAGAAGCTGTCGTCGATTCTCGTTTCCCTCTTCCTCTGTTGAAGCCATGCCCTTCTAGGTGAGGCAGCCACAGGTGCCAAGCGAAGGTCGCAGGTGACCTCCGCTGTCCAGACGGGGGGGGGGAGGCAGGTGGGATGCTGGCCAGGGGCCACTCACCGCCCGAGAGAAAGAGCTGCTGGCCGGGCGGGCAGGGTGGCCGAGAGCGGCCGTTTCATGTGACTGCAGAGTGCCAGGCTGGGGAGGGGAGGCCGAGAGCGAGGTGGGGAGGGAGAGGAGGCGGGCAGCCAGCCAGAAATTCGGAGGGGAGGACTTTGGGAAGGAGGACGAGGGGTGGTGGAGTGGCTGTTTTGTTTAGTTAGTGGGGCAAATAACTCCAGGCAAGGGAAGGTACCCAGCGTTACGTCCTCTTCCTCACTACAACAACCCTGCGGAGTGGGGTGGTTTGAGAGAGAGAGAGAGAGAGAGAGAAAGGGATTGGCACAGCCAGCCAGACGGCTTTTGAGTGCCTGGGGTGGGACTAGAACTCAGTGTCACCTGGTGAGTGGTCCGAAGTCACCCAGTTGGCTCTCAGGCCTAAGGCGGGAGTCAGGACTAGAACTCCCCGTTTCCTGGTGATTGACCCAATTCCCGCCCAATCAGTTTTCATGCGAAAGGCATGCTAGAATTCACAGTCCCCTGGTGATTGGTGCAGTCACCCGGCTGGCTTTCATGTCTAAGGCGGGATTAGAATTCACCGTCTCCTGGTGATTGGTCCAAAGTCACCCAGTTGGCTTTCTACGCCTAAGGTGCGACTAGAATTCACCAGTCACCCAGTCAATTCTCATGGCTAAGGCAGCACTAGAATTCACCGTCTCCTAGTGAGTGGCCCAAAGTCACCCAGTCAATTCTCATGGCTATGGCAGCACTAGAATTCACCGTCTCCTGGTGATTGGCCCAAAGTAACCCAGTCAATTCTCATGGTTAAGGCAGCACTAGAATTCACCGTCTCCTGGTGATTGGCCCAACGTCACCCAGCTGGCTCTCCCCCAATCAGCTTACATTCATAAGGCAGGACTAGAACTCCCCGTTTCCTGGTGATTGACACAAATTCCCCCAATCGGCTTCCAGCGAAAGGCATGCCAGAACTCACAGTCTCCTGGTAATTAGTGCAGTCACCCAGCTGGCTTTCATGCCTAAGACAGGACTAGAACTCACCGTCTCCTGGTGGTTGGACCAAAGTCATCCAGCCAATTCTCACGGCTAAGGCAGGACTAGAATTCACCGTCTCCTGGTGATTGGCCCAAAGTCACCCAGTTCTATTTGATTTTAAACTTTATTTAAACTGAATTTTTAAATTCAGGATAATTTATCGCTTTCGCGTGGCATTTTATCCCGTGTCTGTAAACCGATTAGAGTCGCCTTGCGCGAGATGGGTGGCATATAAATTTGATAAATACATAAATAAAATGGGGGGGGGGGAATATTCTTTTTTAGCTCCAGCACAGGAGACGAAGCAAACCGCCGTGCCATCTCTTCATTTTGGGCATGGCTCGGTCTTCAACCAGGGTGACCCTGGTGGCATTTAAATTAATTCTTCCTAACCTGATCAGGCAAAGCCAGTGCGTTCTTATGTCCCTCAAGCCGAACATTTCAAGAATGCCCATACCAAGAAAGCTAGAAGTTCAGGATTTGAGTTTCCTCGTGGGTTAGCTTTCGAAGATGCGAGGGAGGCGGCGAGGTGGACCCTGGGGTCAGCATTTTTGAGAAGGGCTGTTTAATAGCTGCTGGGCTGTTTGACGTAGGCGACGTCAGCATTCGAGCGCATGAATCCAGAACGAATCAAGGCACATTCCGGCTTGCGGACACAACTCTCGTAGCTGTGGCATCAAATTTGAATCTGTCCCCAGTTCTGTTTGTCCTTCCCCGTGTCCTTGGCTTCCCAGCACACCTTTCCCTCCATCCCCTTCGATTAACTCCTTAGTTGAAGTGATATTCAGCAAAAGGAGCCATTTGGGCGGAGTTCGCCTGGGGAACTCGCCGCCACTGGACGTAGATGCAATCGCACCTTCGGATGGGACTTCGGAATCGGACGAGCCGGATTTAGGGAGGAAGAGGCTAGTGGGGAGGGAAGCAGGTGGGAGGGGGCTGTGCTAGGGACCCCACGCCAAGGCTGCGGCGGTCATCTTTTGATCGCTTCCCGATGATGGGCAAATAAAAGGTTAGGTTTAATAAGAATTGGATATTCTTCAGATCTATCCCAAATTTGGCAGTTGTGTGTTTTGTAGGAGTTTCTGTTGACCTCCTTTTGTGTGTTCTCACCCTGACAACACACACACACATACACAAACGCACACACGGACCCAAGTTGTGGAAAAGATTCCTTTGCCCATCCCCATTTTTTGCACACTTGAGATGACACCAAAATTCACACCTACTTCTCACCGCAATTGTGATGTTGGCAGAAAACAAGGCAAGGAAGAACAAATTGCACATCTGTAGAAAAAGGACCACGACTCTGTGTGTGTGTGTCTGTGTGTGTGTGTGTGTGTGTGTGTGTGTGTTTCATCCCAAGGATAGTCTGTGACTATCCTGGAGTGGGGAGGGAATGGAGATTTTGCAGCCTCCTTCCCCTGGAGTGGGGAGGGAATGGGGATTTTACAGCCTCCTTTCCCTGGAGTGGGGAGGGAATGGAGATTTTACAGCCTCCTTCCCCTGGAGTGGGGAGGGAATGGGGATTTTGCAGTATCCTTCCCCTGCCATGCCTATAAAGCCACGCCCCATTTTTTAGTAAAAAAATTTGAATTTCACCACTGTGTGTGTCCCATTTGGGCCCATGTGGGTATAAATTCTGCCCCTCCCACCCAACTCCCTCGAATCCCCTTTCCCTGCGAGTCCCGAGCGGACAAGACACAGAACTTCCTTGGGGAAATGAGGATCAAAGAGAGGAAATGCAGCGAAGGGCTTCTATTGGCAAGAATTGGGGAGCGGGGTCCGAAGGGGGAGTTGCCGAGGGTCTTGGTCAACAGGTTGGAAAATGGCCACCTGCAATTGGATTACTTGGCAGTTCAGACAGGAGGAGCCGTATCCTTTGAGTCCAAGATTTCGGAGTGCGGTTTAGGGGAGGTGGGCTCTTCCTCTGGAATTGGGGCCCCCTTCTGTCGTAGATACTCTTCGTGCCTGGCTCTGTGGGGCAGGGGGGGAAAAGGAGGGTCAGAAACAGTCCTCAAGCACTACCGCTCGAAGGTCAAAAGCCCCCCAAATCCCCCGCCTTTCGCTGATGCCTTCTGGTGGGGCTGGCCTACAACTCCCAGAATTCTCTGCCAGCATGGCTGATGGGGGGGGGGGATGATCAGCACTCCCAGAGAGGCCCCTCCCCTGCAGGACCTCAGTCAAAGGTGCCCCCCACCCAGGGCGTAGTGGGAAATGTGTCTATGGATTAGGATGGGTTCAAACACTGATAAGGGTTTGTAACCCATGCAGAGGGCTGGGGAAGGGGAGGGGAAGGAAGGAAGGAAGGAAGGAGAAGGAAGGAAGGAAGGAAGGAAGGAAGGAAGGAAGGAAGGAAGGAAGGAAGGAAGAAGGATGGCAGGAAAAGGAAAGAAGGAAGGAAGGAAAGAGAAGAAAGGAAGGAGGAGGAGGAAAGAAGGAAGGAAGGGGAAAGAAAGGAGGGGGGAGGAAGGAAAGAAAGAGAAGAAAGTAAGGAAGGGGAAAGAAAGAAGAAAGGAAAGAAGGAAGGAAGGGAAAAGAAGGAAGGAAGGGGAAATAATAAAGGAAGGAAGGAAAGAGAAGAAAGTAAGGAAGGGGAAAAAGGAAGGAAGAAAGGAAGGGGAAAGAAGGAAGGAAAGAAGGAAGGAAGGAAGGAATTGGAAGGAAGGAAAAAGGAAAGAGCAGAAGGGAAGGGCGGAAGGGGAAAGATGGAAGGAAGGAAAAAACATGGAAAGGAAAGGACAAGGTAAAGGAAAAAGGAAATGGAACTGAACTTCCATCCTTTGCCACTGCAACATTTTTCTCATCCCGCTGTCCATGAAACCCATCTTTCTTTGTCTCGGGTAATTTTTTTTTTCCCTTTGGATTTTTTTTAAAATTTTAATCTTTTGCATAAAACAAAAATTGAAATACGCCTGCATGTTAATACCTGGCTTGCTCTTTTGCCTTCGTAAGGGCCTGGGTGATCACACGGTCCCGCTCGTCCATGAAGCCGGTGTGAAGTTTTGCGACCTGCCTGCACGAAAAACGGAAGGCGTTGAAGAGGCCGACACGAAACGGGGGACGACGGGGAGACGGGAGAGGACGGAGAAAGGCAGGATTCCCACCGTTGGGAATTTGAGAGAAGAGAGAGAGAAAGAGATCCCCTGCCTTCCCTCCATCACCCATTGGACAGCCACTTCTCTGAAACGGTATAGGGTCTTTTGCTGGAGCAGGGGGCTGGACTAGAAGACCTCCAAGGTCCCTTCTAAACTCTGTTATTTTGTTATTCCTTCCTTCCATCCATCCATTCTTCCTTCCTTCCTTTTCCTTCCCAAAAAGAAGGTTTTTAAGAAGAGACTGGACAGCCACTTCTCTGAAATGGTATAGGGTCTCCTGCCCGAGCAGGGGGTTAGACTAGAAGACCTCCAAGGTCCCTTCCAACTCTGTTATTCCTTCCTTCCATCCATCCATCCATCCATCCATCCATCCATCATTCCTTTTCCTTCCCCAAAAGAAGGTTTTAAAGAAGATATTGAATAACCATTTGTCTGAAACGGTAGAGGGTCTCCTGCCCGAGCAGGGGGTTAGACTAGAAGACCTCCAAGGTCCCTTCTGACTCCGTTATTCTTCCCCCCCCCCCACCTATCCAGAGAAGGAGATGCTTTCTCCATCTTCCTTTCTGCTCTGGGAATCGGGGTTTCTCTTATCAGATGGTGGTCCGGGCTACGAGTCCTTCCTTCTTCCGTCTGCCAAGGCCATTTTCACAAGTTACACCAACCAAAGGTGCCCGATATTGTTTGGCCGAGAATTAGGATCATTTGCAATGGGTTATTTTTTTCCCCAGCGAGGGCGGGGGGGGCGGCAGCGGGGGGGGCATGTCAACGGGCCGTTCCCCCCCCCCCCCATCTTGCTGCTCACCGGCGTGCAAGATTTGATTCCATATGTTTCTTCCCAGATGCCTTTTTAAGCCCTCGCCATTGTTACTTTTGGGCTTAAGTGGAGTGTTTAATTGCCTGAGATTTGATTAAAGGCCATCCCTGATTAATCTTCCCCTGGTCACAGCTGGCTAATGAGGCGGAGGATTAGAATAAAAAGAACCAGACGGCGGGCGGGTAGCCACGGTTGGCAAGGTGCCCTGCCCGGGGAGGAGACATTCAAAACAAATGCTTGACGGAGGTTGTGAGATCTTCTTCATGGATTTTTAAAAGGAACCGATCGGTAGCCACAAAGCCATTTTCCTTCCGAGGTCAAGAGGGGTCTTTAAAAAGCTTTAAAAACCTGTGGACTTCGACTCTCAGAATTCCCCAGCTGGCATGTCACATGCCGTCTTAATAACTCAGGGCAGGGGTGCCCAATCTTGGCAGCTTTTTGTTTTTCAGATGAACAGAGATGGAAGGGACCTTGTAGGTCATCTAGTCCAACCCCCCCACCCAAGCAGGAGACCCTATGCCATTTCTGACATATAGCGGTCCAGTCTCTTCTTGAAACCTTCTTTTTTGGAAGGAAGGGGAGGGAGGGAGGAAGGAAGGACGGAAAGAGTTGGAAGGGACCTTGTAGGTCATCTAGTCCACCCTCCCTCCCTGCCCAAGCAGGAGACCCTATGCCATTTCTGACATATAGGGGTCCAGTCTCTTCTTGAAACCTTCTTTTTTGGAAGGAAGAGAGGGAGGGAGGGAGGGAGGGAGGGAGGAAGGAAGGAAGGAAGGACGGAAAGAGTCGGAAGGGACCTTGTAGGTCATCTAGTCCACCCTCCCTCCCCGCTCAAGCAGGAGACCCTCGCCATTTCTGACAGATGGCAGTCCAGTCTCTTCTTGAAAGCTTCCAGGGATGAAGCTCCCACAACTTCCGAAGGCAACTTCTGTTCCATGGGTTGATTTCTCTTCCTGTCAGAAAATTCCTCCTTAGTTCTAGGTTGAATCTCTCCTTGGTCAGTTTCCAATCATTCTTCCTTGTCTGGCCTTTGGGTGCTTTGGAGAATAGCTTGACCCCCTTCCTCCTCTCTGTGGCAGCCCCTCAAATATTGGAAGACTGCTATCCTGTCTCCCCTGGTCCTTCTCTTCCCTAGACTAGCCATATGGAAGGAAGGAAGGAAGGAAGGAAGGAAGGAAGGAAGGAAGGAAGGAAGGAAGGAAGGAAGGAAGGAAGGAAGGAAGGGCAATAACACTTAAACTTATATACTGCTTTACAGTGCTTTACAGCCCCTCTCTAAGCAGTTTACAGAGTCAGCCTCTTGCCTCCAACAATCCGGCTCCTCATTTTACCCACCTCGGAAGGACGGAAGGCTGAGTCAACCTTGAGCCGGTCAGGATCGAACTGCTGTCTGTGGGCAGAGTTAGCCTGCAATACTGCATGAAGGAAGGAAGGAAGGAAGGAAGGAAGGAAGGAAGGAAGGAAGGAAGGAAGGAAGGAAAGATGGATGGAAGGTAGTTAGGTAGTTAGGTAGTTAGGTAGTTAGGAAGGAAGGAAGGAAGGAAGGAAGGAAGGAAGGAAGGAAGGAAGGAAGGAAGGAAGGAAGGAAGGGCAATAGCAATCACACTTAAACTTACGTACCACTTCACAAACCTTTCCAGCCCCCTCTAAGCGGTTTACAGAGTCAGCCTCTTGCCCCTGACAATCTGGGTCCTCATTTGACCCACCTCGGAAGGACGGAAGGCTGAGTCAACCTTGAGCCGGTCAGGATCGAACCGCTGACAGCGGGCAGTGAGTTAGCCTGCAAGGAGCCCTTACTTGTATGATAGGAAGTGAACGAAGAGGCTCCCGGACATGATCAGCAAACAATACATCGCGATCCTCAGGTTGCGTTGCTGCCTCCTCTTGAACTCGTGGTGTGAATACCACTCTGGAGGGGTTTTGTGGAATTCCTGCCAGTAGGCATCGTCCCCATAGGGGTCTGGATTTCTGGGGAGAAAATTTCGTGTGCCTAATTACACTTGGCTAATAAAGAATTCTGTTTTGCTCTGTTCTGTTCTCTATATTCTAGTCTCTATATTCTATATTTTATTCTTTCTGTTTTCTGTATTCTTTATTCTATGCTCTATATTCTATTCAATTCGATTCTATACTATTCTCTTTTCTTCTCTTCTCTTTTCTATTCCTATTTCTATTTCTATTCTATATTCTATTCTGTATTCTCTTCTCTTTCCTATTCTATTCTATATTCTATTCTATTCTTTTCTCTTTCCTATTCTATTCTATATTCTATTCTATTCTTTTCTCTTTCCTATTCCTGTTTCTATTCTATTCTATATTTTATTCTCTTTTCTCTTCTCTTCTCTTCTCTTTTCTATTCCTATTCCTATTTCTATTCTATATTCTATTCTGGATTCTCTTCTCTTCTCTTTCCTATTCTATTCTATATTCTCTTCTATTCTCTTTTCTCTTCTCTTCTCTTTCCTATTCTATTCTATATTCTATTCTATTCTCTTTTCTTCTCTTCTCTTTCCTATTCTATTCTATTCTATTCTATTCTATATTCTCTTCTCTTCTCTTCTCTTTCCTATTCTATTCTATTCTATTCTATATTCTCTTCTCTTCTCTTTCCTATTCCTAGTTGTATTCTATTCTATATTCTATTCTATTCTCTTTTCTCTTCTCTTTCCTGTTCTATTCTATTCTATTCTCTTCTCTTTCCTATTCTATTCTATATTCTATTCTCTTATCTTCTCTTCTCTTTCCTATTCTATTCTATATTGAATTCTGTATTCTCTTCTCCTTATTCCTATTCTATATTCTATTCTATTCTCTTTCCTATTCCTATTCTATCCTATTATCTCCTATTGCTATAGCTATTCTATTCCATTCTAAATTCTCTTCTCTGTTCCATTCCATTGCATTCTATATTCTATATCCTATTCTATTTCCTATCCTATCCATTTTACAGATGAATGAGCCTTCAACCCCTATCCACTATCAAGTCCCATTTGTTTCCCCCCCAGGGCTGTTGTAACTTCGAATGGCTGCTAAACGAACGGATGTAAGTCCAGGACTCCCTCCCCTGCGCTTACTCACTCACCTTCCCGTTTCTTGAGAGTGATCGGAAGTAAAAGCCTCTTCAGCCGACCGTCTGCGGTAGCCTTGACGCTCCCAGGTTTTCTGCTGCCTTGGCTGCCGATGGAAGTGAAGATCGCCGAAGGGGTCTCGGGCTGAACCTCGGTGGGTTTCTTGCCACTGCCGGGCCTTCTGCATGGTTTGCTGGGCGTCGTAATCTCGGCGGCTTTTCTCTTTGCTCAAGGTGTTGTAGGCCTCGTTCAGCTTCACAAATTGGCTGTGCAGCTCGGGGTTGGTAGGGTTGCTGTCGGGATGGAGCTGAAAATGGGGGGTGGCGGTGGTGAATAATCCTAAAACCATAGGTCTCAGCCAGGGGGTGGGGTTGAAAAGCGTTAGCAACCGGTTCTCTGCCCAGTTGCCGGTGGGCGTGGCAACTCCTAAAGTTGACTTTGCATCAATCACCAGGAGCCAGGGAGTTCTAGTCCACTGTAGACATGAAAGCGAGCTGGGTGACTTTGCGTCAATCACCAGGAGCCAGGGAGTTCTAGTCCCATCTTAGGCATGGAATCTGGCTGGGTGACATTGGCCCAGTTCCTCTCTTTCAGCCCAACCCACCTCGCAAGGCTGTTGTTGTGGGGGGGAAAGAGGAGAAGACAGGTGCGCTGGATAATGTTTGCCGCCTTGAGTTATGGGAAGGAAGAATTCACCAGGTAAATGAACCACAGAGGTGCAGGGAGAGGTGCACCCGCTAAGCGGAACAAGTGAAAATGAAATTAAACTTAATGTAACCCAGCAATGCGGCGAGTTTATGATTCAGTCCATTGTTGCAAAGAGCAAAGTGCGAACCCAGCTGTTCACACAACGTTTGTCTTTCAGTGCAGGGTGTGTTTTGTGTGAACCCGGCAGCTGTGGCGAGTTGGCGATTCGGTGTATTGTGGAAGCTTAAAAAAAAAAAGGATAAACGGACAAACCATCCTTTGTGTCTTATACTAGTAACAGTGCGAGCTTGTTTCCCAAGCTGCGCCTTGCATTGAGCAGTGTGAAACTCACGGAACAGCCCCATCGATTGTGCAAAGTTTAGTTCGCCCTTCCCCGATACCAACATTGACCCAAGAGTGAAATAATTCAGAATATGGGCAAGAGAGGGGGCTACCTGAAGGGAACTGTGCGCCTCTCCTCCTTGATGCGGCAGAGTTAAAAATCAAATTGGAGAGGGCGGGTCAAATAGAGAAGTGGTAGAGGAGGAAGGGAAGAGGAGGAGGAGGAGGAGGAGGAAGGAAGGAAGAGGCGAGAAGAGAAGATGGAGAAGAAGAGGAGGAAGACAGGAAGAGGAGAAGGCAAGAAGAGAAGATGGAGGAGAAGGAGAGGGGGAGGAGAGGGGGAGGAGGAGCAGAGGAGAGGAAGAGGAGGAGGAAGATGGGAAGAGGTGAGAAGAGAAGAAGAGGAGGAGGAGGAGAGGAAGAGAAGATGGAGAAGAAGAGGAGGAGGAGAGGGGGAGGAGAGGAGGAGCAGGAGAAGAGGAGGAGACGAAGAGGAGCAGGAAGATGGGAGGAGGCGAGAAGATGGAGAAGAAGAGGAGGAGGGAGGAGTAGGAGAGGAGGAGGAGGAGGAGGAGGAGGAGGAGGAGGAGAAGAGGAGGAGGAGGAGGAGAAGAATTAGAAGAATTAGAAGAATTAGAATTAGAATTAGAATTAGAATTAGAATTAGAATTAGAAGAAGAAGAAGAAGAAGAAGAAGAAGAAGAAGAAGACGACTTTGGGAGATTCTAAGCCCCTTATCACAAGGTAAAAAACAACTATATAAAACAAAAGATTAAGAGAGTAAACCATACATGACATAAGAAATTTTGAAAGAGAGAGAGAGAGAACAATTCATCAGTGGAACTGCCTACCACCAGAGGATTTGCGTGCTCCATCACTGGAGGCTTTCAAGAAGAGACTGGACTGCCATTTGTCCGAAATTATATAAGGGCTCCTGATTGAACAGGGGGTTGGACTAGAAGACCTCTGAGGTCCCTTCCAACTCTGTTATTGTTTACAATCAATGCCTACAAGCCCATATAGATCTTCCTAGCCCATTGGGGGGGGGGGGGGGGCTGTTTGTGGTTCAAGGCTGCCCTCTTCAGGCAGAAGCCAAAAATTGCAAGCGGGCTTTCACAGACCTTAACTAGGTTTTTTTTAACTAGTTCAATGACGTTTCAAGTTCTAGCCACCGGCCCATGTTTTAGTCATCGCTGTCATATCTGAGCTTTTGAAGGAAAACGAGGTTTGAGGGACTCATATGACTCTGCATCGTAAGCTTTGTAGTTTCATCTGACATTTTCAACACAGGTAAGGAGAAGGAAAGCAGAGCCTTTTGCATCTGTGCATGCCCGGATATTTTGACACCATTACGTTTGTTAGTCAAGGATTACTTTATACCAGCTTCTGTTAATCTGGTCCTTTGGTCTTTGGACACACTGTTCTACCTAGGCTTCCCCAGGGGAACAAAGCTGAGTCCTCGTCCCGATAAACCCCTTTTTATTGAATTGACAGTGAATTCCTCTCCAGCAAAGTCTTTCCTCTCCCGCAGTCTTTCAAGATAGTTCCCAATTACTGACCTTGATCAGGTTTGGAGAGTGGCCAGGATGATATCTTTCAGATGCCGCAATACTTGGCAAGAATGCAGGAATGAACTAATGGTCTCCTGCAAACTCCACTCCCCTTGCGCTCCTCTTTTATTTCCTCTGGGAGGGGCCATTCACCGTCCGTCTGTGGCCTTACTCCCAAATTGACCCGTTCCTTAGCTCTTCCCTTCACCTGGCAACTCTGCGCACACTGGGAACAGGCTCCAGCTGTTCTTCTGCCTCACTGATGTCTGACTCTGAAGGCAGCTGATAGCTGGCATACGGCCCTGGCCCCTCTCTGCCTCTGACACAGAGCCCTCTTCTGAGCCTTCCCCAGACTCCAGGACTGGCCCATGTTCCTCCCCAACCCTCCTCGCTGTCCGAATCTGCTGCCAGCTCTGCTGGTCACTGGTGGGCCACAACAGGTGTTTAACTGGCTTCAAAGCTATCTTGTATTTATTAATCATGTACGATGAAATTTGGCTCAGCCAACTCCCATCAAATGGGCCCGGGGTGTTTCGATCAATGCTGTCCCCAATTTAAACCAATCAAGTGAACCAATGCATAACAATAAAACCATAGAGAACCTTATCGCAGGGGCATCATACATAAATAATGTAAAGAGTCGGAGAGACAAAAAAAATGTACTTGTGTAAAGACTGCTTTTGAGACCGCCTTACATGGGCAGTCTTCCCAAAGGAGGGCTCTACCTCCTTCCTTGCTTCCCCCCGCCCTCCGCCCCAAAGTGGAAACTTACCTGTTTGGATTTCCTAAAAAAGGCTTGCTTGATCTCCTTCGAAGTAGCATCCTGTTTGATCCCCAGGACTTCATAGTGGCTAATATGCCTAGCTGAAGACCTAGAAAGACGACATGGTTACTCTGCTGAAGACGACATTAATCTTATTGGTATTATTATTATGATTATTATGCAAACACCAGCCTGAGGAGCTCTCATCAGCTAGCCATAGCTTGAAATAGATCTATACTAGTCTCCCTTTATTTATTTATCAGCACAAATACAACACAAATTTAAAAAGGCTATAGTTTTCTACCTGGATGGTCTCCTGCAGTGAGCCGATAGACAGAAAGGGGGAGTGGTGAGTTGCCTCCCATATTTGGGCATACCAGGGGTTGTAACACACATACATACATACATATAATATAGCCATCCTCAGGCTTGTGTTTTTGGCCAAAAACACCAGCCTGAGGATGGCGAGTGAGACCTCGCTGAAACGTTGCCATGACAATCTCAATCTTACACAGGAAAAGACATATATATATATATATATATATATATATATATATATATATATATATATATATATATATATATATATATATATATATATATATATATATATATATATATATATAATTGTGTTACAACCCCTGGTATGCCTAAATATGGGAGGAAGGTCACTACTCCCTCTTTCTGTCCTTCGGCTTCATCACAGAAGACCATGCAGGCAGAAAACCATATTCTTATTTTTAATGTAATTATATATAATTTGTTTTCGTAGATTTTCACGGGTGTAGGTATGCTGGTTTTGTTGTATTCGGGTCTTTTCCCATGTAAGATTGAGAGTATCTTGACGACGTTTCAATGAGGTCCCACTCGCCATCTTCAGGCTGGTGCCTTTGGCTTCGTGCCTGTGCGAGCAAAGCGCGATCAGAGCTGCCGTTCCCCCCCCTCTCTATACACACACACACACACACACACACACACACACGATAAGATAAAAATCTAGTAATAAAAATAATGTGTACTTGTAATAAGTGTAAGTGCTGATCTGTAAACCTCTTTTTGTAATCTCTACTTGTAATCGGTCTCACATCTGCGTAGCCTGCCTCTTACTCCACTCCCTTTCTCCCACCTCCCCTCAATTTAAACCCCACATCCGCTGAGCCTTTCCACTGTCTCTGATGAAGCGAGATGTGGCTTACCAAAGCTTATACCTCTTCATATAATGTGTGTGTCGGAAAAGGTGCTCCCCGTCCCCCCTCCAGAATCTCATCAGTTCAAGTGCCTGAGTTAATTTCAAGAAACAGACTCACCAGCCGTAGATCGTGGAAGTAAAAGCCCGATGCCGGGAATTTTGGCACAGTTGGCAACAACGGCAAAGGAAATACAGATTAGCCAAGGCCATTTCTTGAAATCCTGTTCTCATCCTGGCAAAAGGAATGAGGAAAGACAGAGGGGGTCATTCCAATGTAAGCAATTGGTCAAAGTTTATATATTTACAGTGCTTGTGGGTTTTTAGGGGGTTGGGGGGCTTTAGTATAGTACAGGTAGTCCTCGCAATTGCAACGGAGCCCTACATTTCTGTTACTAAGCGAGACAGTCGCCCCATTTTATGGCCTTTCTTGCTGCCGCTGTTAAGCGAATCATTGCAAACTGTATATATTGTGATTGGGCAGGAGGATAGATAATGCACTAAGTAGGCTAATAGTTAATGGTTGAGACTAATTGTGTAAAATGTGAATGTATGGTCACTTCGACTCTGCGGTACTGCAGTTTTAAATGTAAAAATAATAAAAATATATTTCAAAAAGACAAACTCAGCGGCTGTTGACAAAAATAGGATTGCCAACACGATCGCCAAGGTCCGATGATGGATATGGCACAAGAAGAAGACGAAACATTTTGAATAGAGTGTATTATCAGGGTATATCGTTTACAAAAGAAAAATGAAGAGAGAACAAAACAAAAAGTTAATACATATACTAGTAACAATAGTAATTATATAACCAAATATGTTTGGCTCAGTTTCTTTTTAGATTAGCTCATTCATAATTCTGTTCGTTATATTGGCACATTTATAAATATAAACCATCTTTATATAATTTATACATAGCAATCATGTGTTGTGACTTTGAATGGTCACTAAAGGAATAGTTGTAAGTCGAGGGCTATTTCTATATAGGATGCAAAGAACAGATCCTACAAATGGAAGAAACACTCTGAGCAAATTTTCTCAGCCATCAAAGCAAAATCCAGGACACCATTTCTCTTTTGCAACTTGTCCTTCATTAAAGATGGATGAGTTAGATGATGATGAATTGAGTGGCCTTTTGACTGCAATAAACCGAGATTAGAGCCAACAAATAATTGTGACGACAGCAAGCCAAAGGACTACAACTCCCATCGCTCGCCTTGAAGCAGCCCAGCCAAGAAAACCAAGAAGTATAGGGTTAACCATTGGAGGGGCGGAACTCTAAGAAGCCTGCCGGCTATTTCCGGGGGGGAAGAAATATAAGAAGGACCCTTGCGGCAGAAGCCACCTTGAGAACCCGGAAGTGCAGCGGAAGGAAAGTTCCAAAACAATCCGAAGAGAATACCGGAGAAACGGGTCAAGGGACGTTTTGAAACTGCTCGTCCTTTTATTTTAGAGGGGGAAAAAACCCCACTCAAACCGCAGCCACTCCCAACTGCCGGAGCAAACGTGGGAAGGTGACTGCGGGGGGGGGGACGGGACGGGACCAAAAAGAGGGACGGGCAATGACGGGGGACACGGCGGTTACCATAGAAACTCACCAACGGGTGCGTCGACCTCGGCCGCCATTTTCTTCTCCCTGCCGCGAGCCCCGAAGGGAGGCGGGAGGGGGGGAGGGAAGGAGCGACATCCGGGTATTCCCGAAGGACTCCAGCTCTTGCCTCCAAAGAGGCTGGGCCTACAAGTCCCAGAATTCTTTGCTGAAGATGCTGAGGAGAGGGACGACACTTTGGGAAGCGGATTGGGATGGAGGGACAATTTATTATCATCTTTTTCTGAAGTTCTAGTTGGGACGTAGGTACCAAACAGGTGTATCTTTACCTCATGATTTGGTGAAAAGTTGGAGTGAGTCCAGCGTTTTGCACGCAAACACATCATATACAGAGTGTTAAGTGAAAAGCTAGACTGGTGTTTCTTGCTCTCAGCAACTCCCAGAATTCCCCAGCTGGTATGCTTTAAAAGGTGTGGACTACAAGTCCCAGAAGTCCCCAGTTGGTATGCTTTAAAAGGTGTGGACTACAAGTCCCAGAAGTCCCCAGTTGGTATGCTTTAAAAGCTGTGGACTACAAGTCCAGACGTCCCCAGCCGGCATGCTTTAAAAGCTGTGGACTACAAGTCCCAGAAGTCCCCAGTTGGTATGCTTTAAAAGCTGTGGACTACAAGTCCAGACGTCCCCAGCCGGCATGCTTTAAAAGCTGTGGACTACAAGTCCAGACGTCCCCAGCCGGCATGCTGTAAAAGCTGTGGGTCCTATATTTGTGTGTGTGAATGCTA
Source organism: Natrix helvetica (assembly GCF_964273705.1). Taxonomy (NCBI): domain Eukaryota; kingdom Metazoa; phylum Chordata; class Lepidosauria; order Squamata; family Natricidae; genus Natrix; species Natrix helvetica. Next base: position 4,258,040 of record NC_138563.1, read on the forward strand.
ATTCAAACGGATGTATGCATGCATAGTTCCTTTTCTTGCCTATTTGCAGATCTGGGAAGGCTGAGTGATTTTCTTTAACCGCAGATGTTCCTGACGTCATGGTTGTAGGTCAAACTTTAAAGCAGAAGATTGGGGGCCCAGCGACAATGGGGCTGCCAGGGTCTATCAAACACACAATTGTCCCCGTCCTCCAGACACAGAGGGGGTATCCCTTGTTTGCCAACAGCCAAAGACGCCCGAAGCCAAATCCCGAGTGCTGAATCGAGCCCCAGTGAATAAATCTTTGCTTTATGCAAAAGGAGGTTTTTCCTCCCCCCCCAAAAAAGATTAAATTGAAAGATGCCAACTCCAAAGGCTGAAAGGCGAGAGAACAGCTGGCTGTGGGATCCCTTGCCAGGCTTTGTGGGTCTTGGTTTGAGAAACAGATTCCAGATGCTTTTCCAAAGTTGCTGGGCAAAAGGGCTCATATTTGGTCAGCTGTGAAATATACGGGAAGGGTGCCAACAGCCTCCCAGTGAAAAAACGAGCCAGGCAGCCGGACAAAACACACTTTTGTTAAAGGTGCGACAGTGACATCTCCCTTTCACTGGGAGGAAGAGAGAATGGACCTTCTATTTTATTTTATTTTTGAATGAATTGGGGAGGGGGGTTTCCTCCTTCAAAGGGCTCAATCAGGACAGCTTAAGAAAACCGGTGTCAAAAGAGAATTATGTTGTTGCCAAAGAGAAATGTCATTTTTTTCCTCCTCGTGGTACGAAGAAGGAGAGACAAAAGATAAAAACGTCAGCGGAAATTAATGCTTTATGCTCCAGGCTCCAAGCTGACCTTAGATCGCCAAATTTTGCAGAATTTTGAATCCCTGGTAATGAGAATTCAGTTTGTTTAAAAAAACACGCACATACAATTACTTTATTGGCATCAGGAGTGGACAAGGAGTAACCACATTATTAACTTTTAAGGATTCAATTCTAATCTATATAACACAGGAATTCTCAAATGTTTTGGTCTTCCAGCGTTCCATGGTGCACAGGTAATGGGAGAAATGGGCTTTAAAAGCCTGCCAATTTTTTAAAAGCGTCATTAAATCTTGCTCCTGTTTTATCTGGCTTGAGTTTGCAGCTGGTTTAAAGAGATAAAATAGGGAGCAAAATACATAATATAATAACAGAGTTGGAAGGGACCTTGGAGGTCTTCTAGTCCAACCCCCTGCTTAGGCAGGAAACCCCACACCACTTCAGACAAATGGTTATCCAACATCTTAAAAACTTCCATTGTTGGAGCATTCACAACTTCTGGAAGCAAGTTGTTCCACTGGTTAATTGTTCTAACTGTCAGGAAATTTCTCCCTATTTCTAAGTTGCTTCTCTCCTTGATTAGTTTCCACCCATTGATTCTTGTTCTACACTCAGGTGCCTTGGAGAATAGCTTGACTCCTTCTTCTTTGTGGCAACCCCTGAGATATTGGAAGACTGCTATCTTGTCTCCCCTAGTCCTTCTTTTCATTAAACTAGACATACCCAGTTCCTGCAACCATTCTTCGTATGTTTTAGCCTCCAGTCCCCTAATCCTCTTGGTTGCTCTTCTCTGCCCTCTTTCTAGAGTCTCCACATCTTTTTTACATCGTGGTCACCAAAACTGAATATGTTTGGCCTTCCCAGCTCTCACCCTTTGTCTGTGCAAGCCCAATTCAGGTTTTTTTTTTTTAATTATTGTAACCCAATAAAAGAGAATATTTGTAGCTCATGGTTGAAATGAGGGGTCCTTGGTATTCTCTGAGCTTGGTTGTTTTCTTGCAGACATTTCATGACCCAACTAGGTAACCTCATCAATGCTGGAAGGGGCATCTGCAGCAAACCCCTCTCCCTTCTAGCACTGATGATGTAACCTAGTCTGCAATGAAACAACTAAGCTTAGAGAGAACCAAGGACCCTTCAAATTGTAACCCTTCTCCAATTTGCCCTTTATGTCTGCCCGTTTGTCTGATGGTCCTTCTTTCATGGCATCTGATTTTGACAATTTGTATGGAAGCTCGCACTCTTAAATCAGGGCTCTCTTTGTTAGTTATAGGACCTTGGTGAATGCCCAGCCGTGCCATCCTTTGGAGCCGATCCGTTGTGGATTCCTTCCGCAAATGTTCGTATAAAGAACTGATAACTGAAGACACAAAGCGTTTTCCAGTTGCAAGACGGATACGCCACAACGTGAGGCTTTTCCTTATACTTAATAATTCATTGTACATAGTATCTGGATTAATGTTGTGGCCAGCACAGCTGGCAGCAGATTCGGACAGTGGGGAGGTTGGAGAGGAGTCTGGGGAAAGCTCTGAAGAGGGCTCTGTGTCGGAGGCAGAGAGGGGGCCGAATCAGACATCAGTGGGGCAGAAGAGCAGCTGGAGCCTGTTCCCAGTGTGCGCATGCACAGACTTGCCAGATGATGAGAACAGCTAAAGAACAGGGGTCGACTTGGGAGGAAGGCCACAGGTGGACGATGAATAGGGAATAAAAGAGGAGCAAAAGGGGAGTGGAGTTTGCAGGAGGCCATCAGTTCGCTTAATCGGTTCGTGACTCTCGGAGACACCTGGCCAAGTTTTGCAGATCTCGGCCTGGCAGCTCTCCAAGCCAGATAAGGTCTGTGACCGTAAATCCTCCCTCGAAAGACTTTGCTGGAGGTGAAGGAGCAGAATTCACAGTCAATTAAGAAAAGGGTTTTTTGTCGGGAGAACAAGGAGTTTGCTCTCAGGAAGCCTCAGTGAGAAAAATTAAGCATAGATAGTTGTGTGAACCTGCACTAACTGAAAAAGGCAAAACACTACCACGGTTACCCAACGTAGCCAATTCCAAAGCTGCCCGATTCTTAGGAAAAGCAAACCAACTTTTATTGCCGAACAGGTACACCTTGACGTACGACCACAACTGGGCCCAAAATTTATGCTGCTAAGCGAGGCAGTGGTTGAGGGAGTTTTGCCCCATTTTACGGCCTTCCTTGCCAGAATTGTTAAGTGAATCACTCTAGATATCAAGTCAGTGACACCAGATTGTTACGGGAACCTGGCTTCCTTGTTGATTTTGCTTCTCAGAAGGTCGCAAAAGGGGGAATCACGTGTCCCTGGGACACGGCAACGGTCATAAATATGAACCCATCGCCAAGCGTCTGAATGTGGCCGGCATGACTCAACGGCCGAAGGCGCACGGAACGCTGTTCCCTTCCCACCAAAGGTGGTTCCTATTTTTCTACTCACATTTTTTACCTGCTTTCGAACTGCTCGCTTGGCAGAAGCTGGGACAAGTCACGGGAGTGCCCTCTGTTACGCGGCGGTAGGGATTCGAACCGCCGAACTGCTGATCTTTCTGATCGACAAGCTCAGTGTCTTAGCCACATAATGAATGAAAAAAGAAAATAGGAGAGGAATATTTACAGTATCGTACGGAGCATTGCGAACTAGGGGGGGAGAAAATATTTCATATTTCCCATCTTTCCAATGTGCTGAAACTAATAAAGCAGCAAGAGAATTCCTCTTGGGTTTTGCTGCAAAGAATCCCTTTCTTAATTGCTTTTGACGTTTTCATCTGTCTTCTTTTTAACACCCTCGTGAGCCTAACCAGATTCAGTGGTCTGTGTCTTCCCGGTTCAAATCCCAAATAAATGTTTTCCGCACGTCTTCTGCTCTCCGTTTAAACTGTGACATAACAGTGTCTTTCCCCACTTCCAACTGCAGATGGTCCTCGACTTACAACACTTCATTGAGTGACCGTTCAAAGTCACGACAGCACTGAAAAAAGGGAATTGTGGCCATTTTTCACACTTAAGACCCTCGCAAAACCCCAGGCTTTATGTGGTCAAAATTCGGTCCTTTGGCAACTGACTCACATTTATGACGGTCGCAGTGTCCCAGGGTCCCGTGAGCCCCTTTTGCAACCTGACTCTGTTGCTAAGTGAGACACTTATTAAGCAAGTTTTGCTCCATTTCCTGATTTTTCTGACCACAATTGTTCAGAGAATCACCGCAGGTGTTAAGTCACACGGTTGTTAAGGGAATCTGGCTTCTGCCTTGACTTTCCTGATCAGAAGGTCACAAAAGGGGACTACATCACCCTGGGACATTGCAACAGGGGCTGGGGGTGTGGGGTGTGAGGAATCCCAGGACAATGAGGCCATCATATATATGAGCCAGTTGCCAAGCATCTAAATTTTGAAGATGCTGCAACGGTCGTGAGTGTGAAAAACGATCAAGTCACCTTTTTCAGGGCTGTTGTAACTTAAAACCATCACTAAATGAACTGTTGTTAAGTCGAGGACTAAGGCTACGACGACACTGAACTGTATTTTTGGGGGAATGAACATGTCAAAATATTCATGACTGGGAGAGACATGGGAACAAGGTCAGCCGATGAATAGGCATAGCAACTAAGTCAGACAATGGGAGCTTAAACAGATCTGAGTCCGTGCAAAGAATTGAAACAGAAACTTGAACAGTCTGCTCCTCTGAGAAGTAAACCATCAGTCTCTCTGGGCTTGTCTGCTGAAATGAAACTAACTGCTTGTGTTTGCCTGTAACTCTCCTGCCTCGTGTTTACTTGGTAGAACCACCTGTTGGCATTGTACATTTATTCATCTATTCTTTTGGATATAAAGAAGTTAATGAATCCTGCTACATCCGTGTGTGCTTCTGGATTTGAATTTATGCAACAAGCTCTGGCAGAACATTTATTTACAAAAAGATTTTAAGCCCTTTTAAAAATCCAGGGGAGGAAAATATTTTAAAAACGAGGAGTTCCTCAACGAGCAATTCTTCAGCAACGCTGCAATGTGGCTTTTTTCCAGCCGCAGAAAATTATTTGCGATTAAACTGCAATGATGGCATTCTGGGTTGTAGGAGCTGCGAAGCCCCCCCCCCCTCCTCGCTCCGTAATTAAATTGGAGTCTTATAATCTCATCCATCTCCGCTCGAGGGCTTGACGTCCTCTTTGGATTTATAGCCTCTGCAATCAGGTCCCAAAAAGCTTAACATCAGACACGGTGAGCGGAGGTGGTAGACTGAGTGAAGAATTAGCACGAAGAGTCGAAGTTTTTATTTCTTTCTTTGCCCTCCCTGCTTTTCCCCCCTTCCCCAAAATTGTTCTTTTTTTCACGTTCCAGCTGAGCGTTGCCAACTTCTTCCCAGCTCATCCTTTAACCGCAGATATCCCCAGCCGTAACCTCTGTAAAAATAAATAAGATGATTCTGTTTTGCGATTAAGCTGCCAGATTTTCAAATCCTCGATCTGCCGAAGGCTTTGCTTCTAACACAACGGCGACTGATGTAGAATTCCTGCTTCCTTTTTTTTACATCTCTCCAACCCCAATCGGAGAGAAGCAGATCGAGATTTAATTTTTTGAACAGTTGGGCAGCCCTGGTTTGAATTTCTCCTTCTCTTAACCTCCTGGTGTTTTTCCTTCTTCACATCAATCCTGTGGCCCTCTGGGATGCATGAAAGGCAGCAAAATCTGGAAATATATCGCTCCGGCTTTGTGTCAGCCTCACCGGCAGGAGAGTTTCCAATGCCAGGGCATCTGAATACTGTCGCTCTCTCCAGCCGTGACAAGCATTACAAGTTAACCACGGCTAGTTTGACAGCTTGGTTGTCCTCATGAGCAAGTGATGGTGTCTGTGAGCTTCAAGCAAGGAGGCTAATTTCACACTTGTTTGGGTGAATTTGCACACCCAACAGGACTTAATTGTTCTGACATTCCCAAGAGCATGAAACAAATCAACAAATCCTCATCCCGACAAAAAAAACCTTTTCTTGATTTACTGTGAATTCTGCTCATTCAAATCCAGCAAAGACTTTCGAGGGAGGATTTACAGTCACAGACTGGCTTAGTGGTGGCCGGTGATTGAAACACTTAAGGGAATATCTCTCCTGCCACCTTGAGTCCAGAAGCGGAACCATTGGTGGAAGGTGTAGACATTTTGGTGAGGTACCAAAAGGTACAGTACATTTAGTACTGTAAGGAACCCTGGACAGCTCCTGAGTGAAGGAGTGGAACGCCTGCCAGTTTGAACTGAGGTAACAGAAAGTGAGGCAAGTGGCAGTTGGAACAGAGTTCTTCTCAGGTGAGGAGGGGGAGTAGAACGCCTTAGCATTAGGGAGTGGTAATTACTGTATAAGAAATACTAATGATCTGATGGCCATTTCGAAAAACCCATTCTTAGCGAGCCAAGAGAAATGTACGTGCCAAATTTCAAGTTTGTAGGCTTTACGGTTCTGGAGATTTCGTGATGAGTGAGTGGTATTTGCCTTTTAGATAGATAGATAGATAGATAGATAGATGATAGATAGATAGATAGATAGATAGATAGATAGATAGATAGATAGATAGATAGATCTAAACCAGAGGAAAAGCCGGACGTTTCTCCTTTCTCTTTTTCCAGGTGAACAAAGCAGGCAGAGGATGGACCCAGATATCTCCTTACTGTTCAAGTGCCCGGATTCTGGGGGTATCCCCGAATCTCGCGTCCGAGTAGAAGTTTCCCCCCTCTACGACCGGAACTCGCTGCCTGCAGATCAGGTCCGAATCGATAGTGTTTGGGCAGCCCGTTGCCGGCAGAACTCGTGGCTTTTTGACGGGGCCAAATTTCGCCTCCACTCCGTCAAGCTGGACGCCGAGAGCATTTTGACTTTCCACCTGGGGCTTACCAGCTACAAGGACTTTGTGGGCACCAACTTGGCAGAGACAGCCTGGCAGCTGCGGGAACAAGGGGACAAGGACTTTGGCAACAGCCAAGCCTACCTCGCCGAACCCCTGGGTGTGGGTGCTATGGTCCACACAGCAGACGACAATTTTGTCTTCCTGCGACGCAGCCTGTGTGTGGGGGAAGCCCCAGGGAAGGTCGACGTCCCCGGGGGACACCCCGAGCCTCAGGTGGGTGTCTTTATCCAGTTTGATGCAGTGGAGGGAATCTCACCTGTCTTATAAATGCAGATGGCATCTCTAGGCCTCTGGACAGTTAGTCCTTGAATTACGACCACCATGGAGCACAGAATTTTGGTTGTCAGTCTTTCCAATCGAGGCACCACATGGCCTGATTAAATTTTACAACGCTTTTTGTGATATAAAGCAAGTCACCACGGTCGTTCAGGGGATCACGTCAACGTTAAGCAAACCCCCTGGTCCTTAAATGAATCCAGCATACCCAATGGACCGTTCAACTGCTAGGTTGACAGAAGCTGGAACAAGTAACGGGAGCTCACTTTGTTACATGGCACTAAGGATTCGAACCGCCGAACTGCCAACCTTTCTGATTGACAAGCCCAGCGTCTTAGCCACTGAGCCACCTTTATAATAGCCCTTATAATATAATAGGATATTATAATTATATAATATATAATTATAGTTATAAAATATATAATTATAGTTATAAAATATATAATTATAGTTATATATCATATTATTTGATATATAATACATAATGTTATATTATATAATAGGACACAGTGGCTCAGTGGCTAAGACGCTGAGCTTGTCGATCAGAAAGTGTGGCAGTTCGAATCCCCAGCGACGCGTAACCGGGTGAGCTCCCGTTTCTTGTCCCAGCTTCTGCCCACCTAACAGTTCGAAAGCAGGTAAAAAATGCAAGTGGAAAAATAGGAGCCACCTTTGGTGGGAAGGGAACAGCGTTCTGTGCACCTTCGGCGTTGAGTCATGCCGGCCACATGACCACGGAGACGTCTTTGGACAGCGCTGGCTCTTCGGCTTTGAAACGGAGATGAACACCGCCCCCTAGAGTCAGGAACGACTAGCACCTATTATATTATAACATCCTATGAATAATATCCTATTATAACAAAGAGGCCTGTTTGCTGCTATTCCCCTCTTTCTTTGCAGGCCGTGCTAGGCATTGACGCTTCGGCGGGATCCTTGATTCGACATCAGGATCTCCCGGGAGATCTGGTGGTCAGGGAACTGTTCTCTTCTGTGCTTCGCGAGATCCAGGATGAGGTGAGAGGCTGGAGAAGGAGGCAGGGGGGTTGAGCCAGGTCTCCCTTCCGCTGCTTCCCGAATCACCTTTTTGTTTCCAGGTGAACCTTCCGCCAGCCACTCTCAGCAGGCCCCTTTTGCTTGGCATCGTTCGGAACGAAACCACGGCCGGCCGGTGCAGCGCCGAATTCTACGTCAGGTAACGCTCGAGGAAGCAGGGATGCCGGCAGTCCTCGACTTAACGGCCACAACTGAGCCCCGGATGTCTGTCACCAAATGAGACGTTTGCTAAGCGGGTTTTGCCCCATGTCGCGACCGTTGTTGTTAAGGGAACCACGGCGGTTGTTCAGTTAGTTACGTGAATCTGGCTTCTTCATTGACATTGATTGGCAGGAGGTCATCAAACTCGATCCCATGACCCTGGGACAGAGGCGTAGACTTAGAATAACTTTATTGCCACTTTGGATGTACGCTAATCGGCACCCCTTAAAATGAAATTTCGTTTGTGTGTGCATGTTTGTTTTTTAATGGCCCTGTGTTCCCTTGCGTTGGGGTGGAGTCTGGGCAACTGAATGAAGCTAGCAGAGAGTTTAATGGCCTGATGCCCTTCCTGTCGCCAATGCAGAGTTTTGTTCGGCAGATGACACGGCAGCCGTCATAGGTCCGAGTCGGCTGCTGGTTCCTCCAGCCCATTTTCAAACCTAGGGAGGCCGTCTCCATCACGGCTTTAGCCGTCCTCCTCAGCTGACGGTTCTGCTCTCCTAATTTTGCCCTTCAGGTGCAGCCTGTTGTCGGAGGAAGTGAAGCAGCGTTACGCCCTCGGGGGACCAGAAGCTCAAGAATCCGTCAGCATCCTCTTCGTCAGCCGAGAGGTACGTTTTGGCCTAAGTCACCCAGCCGGCTTTCATGCCTAAGGCAGGACTAGAACTCACCGTCTCCTGGTGATTGGTCCAAAGTCTCTCTTCCCCCTCTCTCTTTCTTTCTTTCTCTCTCTCATTCTCTTTTTCTCCCTCTTTCCCTCTCTCCCCCTCTCTCTCATCCTCTTTTTCCCTCTCTCTCAATCTCTCTCTTTCCCTCCCTCCTTCTCCTCATTTTTTCTCTCCCTCTTTCTCTCCCTCCCTCCCTCTCATTCTCTTTCTCTCTCATTCTCTTTCTCTCTCTCTCTTTCCTTCTTTCTCCCTCTCTTTCTTTCCCCCTCTCTCTTTCTTTCCCCCTCTCTTTTTTCCCTCTCTTTCATTCCCTCTCTCATTTTCATTCTCATTCTGTGTGTGTGCGTGTGTGTGCAGGATGTCCTGTCGATGGAGCAGCAGGGCGAATGGTGGAATGAACTGTGCCCATCAGCCAAAGGGGCCGTGAAACTTTACACGGAGGTCCTGGGAGCGCATCCGTAAAAGCCCACCGATAGACTCTCTCTCAGGGACTGCTCAGAACCTCTTTACCAAAACATCCAATGCCACAAATTCACCAGTTCCTGCTTTTCAACGAAGGAGGAAGACTCACCCCCCCCCATCTCTCTCTCTCTCTCGAGAAAACAAACTGGTAAGGACTTCCAACTCCTAGAACTGTGCCTGTGGGCCCCTATTTTCCAATAAAGAGCTGCTTTTTTTTAAACTAAAAATAATTTCTCATTTCAGGTACAATTTCTGATGCTAGGATAGTTTGTCTAGGCTTCTGAAATTGTATTTCATGTCCTCTTCTTTACTCATCTGGCCCAGAGGCGGTATTCAGCAGGTTCTGACCAGTTCTGGAGACCAGTAGTGGAAATTTTGAGTAGTTCAGAGAACCAGCAAATACCACCTCTGGCTGCCCCCGCCCCCATCTATTCCCTGCCTCCTGAGTTCCAGCTGATCGGGTGGAAATGGGGATTTTGCAGTATCCGTCCCCTGGAGTGGGGCGGGAATGGGGATTTTACAGTAACCTTCCCCTGCCATGCCCACCAAGCTACGCCGTGCCCACCAAACCACGCCCACAGAACCGGTATTAAAAAAAATTGAATCCCACCACTGATCAAGCTGTTGCAGTTCCTAAATCATGATTTGAGACTCACTATGTTGTGTGAATGCAGCTGATTGCATTCTGGTTTTTTTTTTTTTTAAATAAACTTATGTCGGGTTCGAACTGTAGCGGATGGAATAAAACCACATTTGGTTGAGTTTGCAAAACTTCCAGCCATGCCTGGATTGACAAAACAATGTTTTGGGGAAATGTCCGGCTGTTGGGAATTACAAACAATGCGAGATTAAGAAGATGGCACAAAGTTACATTTTGGTTGAAAAGACATCCGGTCCTGCCTAGATTTCAACTAATTCTCCCTATACCCAATACCTGTAGTTCTCAACTCACCATCATTCATCTATCTTAAAAAGCACGCTTCTTGAGGGATTCTGGGAGTTGAAGCCCACCCTTCTTAAAGCAGGCTGGCTGGGGGATTCTGGGAGTTGAAGCCTACCCCTCTTAAAGCATGTTGACTGGGGAATTCTGGGAGTTGAAGCCCATCCCTCTTAAAGCGTGAGGGCTGGGGAATTCTGGGAGTTGAAGCCCATCCCTCTTAAAGCGTGAGGGCTGGGGAATTCTGGGAGTTGAAGCCCACCCACCTTAAAGCTGCCAAAGTTGAAAAACTCTCTGGTGCATGACACACTGGGGGGGAAAAAACATTTGACTGGGTTAGTTGATGATGTGCTTTGCAAAGGGCACATTTTAATTCCATGCACCATTGCTGACTAGTGTGACTCACACGGGTCCTGTGTGCTTCCCAGCATCTTCTGTGTGGAATGTCAAATTTGTGAGAGGGTGACCTTCGATTTCTTAGACCCGCCTGCAAAACCACCCAGCCTTCGAAGGGACCGACAACCCATTTAAAAAATGGCCACCTTAAATCTATCTATCTATCTATCTATCTATCTATCTATCTATCTATCTATCTATCTATCTATCTATCTATCTACCTACCTACCTACCTACCTACCTACCTACCTACCTACCTACCTATCTATCTATCTATCTATCTATCTATCTATATCATTATCATCCTTCGGCCTCTCTATCCGAATAGTCTTCTGCTGAGTAATTCTTTTGAAATGCATCCTTCGCATTGCTTCGTCATTGTCTGCTCTAAATTACTCACAAACTCCTTTGGCGTTCTCAAGTCTGAAGGGCCGAAGACAAGAATGCAAAGAAGCAAAAATCCCAGGAGGAGAAAAATAAAACTTTCTTTGGTGGGAGGAAAACTATCTTCGCGTCGAACAGGCTGGGGAGATGAAATAAAGAAAAGACATTTGAAGAAGCAAAGAAAAAAAGAGAGAGGCAGGAATGGCACTTTTCATTAATTGCTCCCATTTCAGCTGCTGGTTTTGTGGGGGGGGGGGGGAGTGTATTGTACTTTGGGGATACGATGGTCTCTGGGAGTTGGGATAGGTGGGGTTTTTTTAAAAATTCCTCTAATATTCAGCTGTTTTTGTCCTTGAAATGACTTTCCGGAGATTGGGAAGCTTTAACCATACCAAGAAGGAGCAAAGAAAGGCGAGAGTGACACCCAGTGGCTGTCTGGGCATAAAGCTGCATTTAAAAAAAATAGTATCCTAAAATATAGATAGTCCTCGACTTACAACGGTTCATTTAGTGACCAAAGTTACAGCAGCCCTGGAGAAAGTGCCTTAGGACCTTTTTTTGCATAATCTCCCCCCCTCCCTGGTCACGTGATCAAAATTCAAACCCTTAGCAACTGATTCCTGTTTATGACGGTCGCAGTTTCTGTCAGGCGATCCGCTTTCGCGACCTTCTGAAGATCAAAGTCAAATGGGGAAGCCGGGTTCACTTAACAACTGTGTGTCTAAACTTAATAACCGCAGCGACTCACTTCGTGGTGACCAAGAAGGGTCATAAAACGGGGCGAAACTCACGTAACCAGAAGCAACAGAAATGTTTTGGTCGTATGTCGAGGACCGCCTGTGAACCCTAAGGTCACAAATGGAGGTCGCATGACCCCAGGATGCCACAAGTGTCATAGACGCCCGTCAAGGGCCCTAATTTTGATCACTTGATTATGTATGGGGTTGCCTTGCCTACCTTAAGGGTGAGGACCAGTTGCAAAGTTACACCTTTAACAATTAACAGAGTGGGAAGAGACCTTGGAGGTCATCTAGTCCAACCCCCTCCACCCAAGCAGGAGACCATACACTGTTTCTGACAGGTGGCAGTCCAGTCTCTTCTTGAAAGCCTCCAGGGATGAATATTCTATTCTATTAAGGAGAATAAGAATGGAATGGAATGGGAATAGGAATAGGAATGGAATGGAATAGAATAGTTGGAAGATACCTTGTAGGTCATCTAGTCCAACCCTCCACCCAAGCAGGAGACCATACACTGTTTCTGACAGGTGGCAGTCCAGTCTCTTCTTGAAAGCCTCCAGGGATGAATATTCTATTCTATTAAGGAGAATAAGAATGGAATGGAATGGGAATAGGAATAGGAATGGAATGGAATAGAATAGTTGGAAGATACCTTGTAGGTCATCTAGTCCAACCCTCCACCCAAGCAGGAGACCATACACTGTTTCTGACAGGTGGCAGCCCAGTCTCTTCTTGAAAGCCTCCAGGGATGAAGCTCCCACAACTTCCAAGGGCAACTTCTGTTCCATGGGTTGATTTTTCTTCCTGTCAGAAAATTCCTCCTTATTTCCAGGTTGAATCTCTCCTGGATCAGTTTCCATCCTTTATTCCTTGTCTGGCCTTCAGGGGCTTTGGAGGATAGCTTGACCTCCTTCCTCCTCTCTGGGGCAGCCCCTCAAATATTGGAAGACTTCTATCCTGTCTCCCCTGGTCCTTCTCTTCACTAGACTAGCCCGGCCCAGTTCCTACAACCATTCATCATAGGTTTTAGCCTCCAGTCCCCTCATCATCTTGGTTGCTCTTCTCTGCACTCTTTCTAGAGTCTCAATCTCTTTCTTATAGTGTGTTGACCAAAACTGGATACAGTATACTAGCTGGGGTCATATCAAGGCATTATAAAGTTCAATTTAACAGAGTTGGAAGGGATCTTGTAGGTCATCTAGTCCACCCCCCCTGCCCAATCGGGAGACCCTACACCATTTCTGACCATTGGCAGTCCAATCTCTTCTTGAAAGTCTCCAGGGATGAAGCTCCCACAACTTCCAAAGGCAACTTCTGTTCCATTGTTCTCACTGTTACGAAATTCCTCCTTAGTTCTAGGTTGAATCTCTCCTTGTTCAGTTTCCATTCATTATTCCTTGTCTGGCTTTTGGGTGCTTTGGAGAATAGCTTGACCCCCTTCCTCCTCTCTGTGGCAGCCCCTCAAATATTGGAAGACTGCTATCCTGTCTCCCCTGGTCCTTCTCTTCACTAGACTAGCCAAGCCCAGTTCCTGCAACCATGTTTGCTCAATGAACGGTTGTAAATCAAGGACTCGCTATGTTTCTGACGAGCCCCGTTTCATGCAGCATTTCCAAGCCTGCTGGTCGGAATCCCCCTCCCCTGAATCCCCCAACAAGCACAGTGAAAGCCAGCCTAGCTGGAGAACATCCCGACTGCAGACTTAGTGAGAAGATAATGGAGAAGATAAAGACTACAACTCCCAGAAGCCCAGGCAGCCCTGGCAGGTCAGCTGACTCCCAGGTTTCTCTCCTCCCCCCCCCCCTTTACGGTGCATTGGAGAGATTTCAGGCTATTGGCACTAAAAGGGCAAAAAAAAACCTCCTCCTCTTCTCCCGGCCAGGACAAAGTGACAAAGGGCACGGTCTAGAAATTAAATCTCCCATCGTCAGGGAGAGAAAATAATAATAATAATAATTGCAGGAGGATTTGGCAGGCATAAAGCACATGGCCGCAGCAAGGTCAAACGTTAGCGAGGAAGCTTTGCAAAACTCAGCAAGAAAAGAGCGAAAGCGAAGAAGTGGGAGAAGATCCAGAGATCAGGTCAGACAGATCCCTCTTCGAGTCCAGCTTCCTTCCTTCCTTGCATTAAGGAAGGAAGAATCTCCACAAAAGATTTCACTTTGCGTCACAATCGATCAATCGATCAGAATAGAGCTGGAAGGGACCTTGGAGGTCTTCTAGTCCAGCCCCCTGCTCAAGCAGGAGACCTTGTACTGTTTCAATTGATCAATCAGAATAGAGCTGGAAGGGACCTTGGAGGTCTTCTAGTCCAGCCCCCTGCTCAAGCAGGAGACCCTGTACCATTCTAATCGATCAGAGTAGAGCTGGAAGGGACCTTGGAGGTCTTCTAGTCCAGCCCCCTGCTCAAGCAGGAGACCCTGTACCATTCCAATCGATCAGAATAGAGCTGGAAGGGACCTTAAACGCTCGGCTCACGAGTTTGTACCTTCCAGTCCTCGGCTTAATGACCGCGATGGAGCCCGACGTTTCTGTCGTGAAGCAGGACGTTGGTGAAGTGAGCTTTTGCCCCGTTTTGCGACCTTCCTTGCCACAGGGATTAATAAGTGAATCTCTAAGCAAGCAAGCCGGTTGTTAAGTGGATCTGACTTTCCCCCGTGAACTTTGCCGGTCGCAAAAGGGGATCAGGGATCCTGTTGGGGCCCGGCAATGGTCATACGTATGAGCCAGTTGCCAGGAGGCTGAATTCTGATCCCGTGGCCACGTGGAGGCTGCAATGGTCATAAGTGTGAAAAACTATCATAAGTCCCTTTTTTTCAGTGCTGTTGTAACTTTTTTTTTGAAAAGTTTTTTGTTCTCCAGGATCTTTTACCGTTTTCCATTGTTTCTCACCATCCTGAATTTCTCTCTCAAATTTTCGTTCCAGGATCCGGATGTCCGCTTATCCAAAGCGCTCTCGTATGCTTTGCGCCACGGGGCCGAAAATATGGGCCTCCACATGTCATCGGGTGAGTTGATTCCTTTTTTAAAAATTTTTTTATAAAGAGTTTTATTATTTTTCAATTACAAAAATAAACATCCCATCTTTCCTTATGCAATGTGTCCGTCTGGGTGCAAACATTTCTGTGCAACATCGTTCCTCTTTTGCCACATCTTTCACCTTTCTTCTTTCTTCTCCCTCTACTTCTTCTTTCTTCTCCTCCTTCCTCCTTCTCCTCCCTCTCCTCTTCCTCCTCCCCCCTCCTCCTCCTCCTCATCTCCTCCTCCTCATCTTCTTCTTCTCCTCTTCCTCCCCCTCCTCCTCTTCTCCTCCTCCTCCTCCTCCTCCTCTTCTTCTTCTCCTCTTCCTCCCCCTCCTCCTCCTCCCTTTCCTCTTCCTCCTCTTCCTCCTCCCCCCTCCTCCTCCTCATCTTCTCCTCCTCATCATCTTCTTCTTCTCCTCTTCCTCCCCCTCCTCCTCTTCTCCTCCTCCTCTCCTCCTCCTCCCACCTCTTCTCCTCCTCCCCCTCCCCTCCCCTCTTCCTCCTCCTCTTCTCCTCCTCCCCCTCCTCTTCCTCCTCCTCATCTTCTCCTCCTCCTCTTCTCCTCCTCCCCTCCTCCTCCTGTTCCTCCTCCTCCCCTGCTCCTCCTCCTCTCCTCCTCCTGCTCCCCCTCCTCCCCTTCTCCTGCTTCCCCCTCCTCCTCTTCTTCTTCTTCTCCTCCCCTCCTCCTCCTCCCCCACTCTTCCTTCCTGCAAACCACACTCTCTTCTAACACCGATGATGTTATCTTGTTTGCTGATGAAATATCTACAAGAAAGCAACTTAGCTCGAAGTTCTCTGAACTTCGAGCTTAGCTGTTTCTCCCCCCGCCATCCCCAAGGAAGAAGGAAAAGTCCGTTTTTGTGATACGTGGCTTCTTTGGTGTCTGGAGTCCTTGGTGCTCTCCAAGTCTGTTTGTTTTCTTGCTGACGTTTCATTACCCAGCTAGGGAACATTATCAACATGAACAGCATGTGGTGTGCAGGCGTTGTAATTCGTGCATTCGGAATTCTGGATTTGGGTCCCGGCAATTTGTGGCTTAAGCCAAATGTGACTTAGCCTACTTTGGTTTTTTTTCGTTCCTGAATCTTAGACGGCTTTGTCGACATGGGGGAGATCCTTCGTTTGCCCCAATTTAAGGCCTGGTCTCAGGAGGACGTAGAAAGGGTGGTGGAGTCGAATGAAAAACAGCGATTCACTCTGTGCCGACATCCGTCCGGCGGGCACCTCCAGATCCGTGCCAACCAAGGGCACTCGGTACAGGTAAGGACTTCCGAGATCATTCCGGCGGAGACCTCGGCAGCGTGGCTTTGCGTAGAACTTTTATTTCAGGAGCAGAAAATAGATATCTAGAAGTCTGTAACCGATGTCCTCGGGAAAAATGAATAATGGAGCGTTTGCCACAGAAATCTGGGTCAGGGGCAGATTTTAGCGTTCAGAGATCCAG
>NC_138563.1:4274513-4403812 GCF_964273705.1 Natrix helvetica
AGGGCAAAAGAAGAAGAAGGGGACGACAGAGGAGGAGGTGGCTGGATGGAGTCACCGAAGCAGTCAACAATGAGCTTCAATGGACTCCAGAGGATGGTAGAGGATTTCTCTGATCCAGTGTTTCTTAAACAGAAATTTGATGGTGTTCCTTGGCAGAGGAGGTATATCAGGCTGGTTTGCAAACCTGTGACCCCTAAATCAAGGCACCCCATATATGTGTCCTCACACGTTACCCAAATTTCCCCCTACGCTTCAGAGGGTAGCCCAAATTGGGCCAGTTGAATAAATAAATTGGGATTCAAGTCATCCGCGCAATGGTTCTTTTTAAAACTAAAACGCTTGAAAGTAAGGGGGGGTGTTTGTTGATCCAGATTAGACAGGAATTAGCTGGCCAGATGTTTTAGGGAAGTCAAAACACTTCAGTTCCCTCTTTGTTTGTCTAAAAGTTGTTTATCTGCCTTGCAGCAGAGAGGGGGGAAAGGGAGTGGGGGGGCAGGTTTTTGGCTAACAAAGTCCAGGCTGCTTAAGGTGGAGGAATCCGATGTGAAGAATTTTTTTTTTTTATTTCGGCTAAGAGAAATCGAGGGTTTTCTACAGAAGTTCACTTCACCGGATGGAAGGACTGTACTTGCAAAGATTTAAGGGATGAAAGAGAGAGGGAGGGGAAGGGAAGAGGAAGGAAGGAGAGAAAGACAAAAAGAGAAGGAAGAGAGAGAAGGAGAAAGAAAGAGAGAAGAAAAAGAAAGAAAGAAATAGAATAGAACAGAAGATAATAGATAATGGAATGGAATAGAGAGAGAGAAGAGAAGAGGAATGGAATGGAATAGGATAGGATAGAAAAATAGGATTCAGAATAGAATAGAATAGAATTCAGAATAGAATAGAATAGAATTCTTTATTGGCCAAGTGTGATTGGACACACAAGGAATTTGCCTTTGGTGCAGATGCTCTCAGTGTACCTAAAAAGACAAGACACATTCGTCAAGAATCATAAGGTACAACACTTAGTAGCAGTCATAGGATACTATGAATCGGGAAACAATATCAATATAAATCGTAAGGATACAAGCAAACAAAGTTACAGTCCTGCAGTCATAAGTGGGAGGAGATGGGTGATAGGAACGATGAGAGAACTAATAGTAATAGTATGCAACCTTAGTGAATAGTTTGACAGTGATAAAAAGAAAAAGGAGAAAGAAAGAGAAAAAGAAAGAAAGAAAAGTGCAAAGAGGCATAGTGAATATTACTGGCAATTTATAAGGCCTTGGTAAAGCCACACTTGGAATACGGCATCCAGTTTTGGTGGCCATGATATAAAAAAAGAGGTTAAGACTCTGGAAAGAGTGCAGAGAAGAGCAACAAAGAGGATTAGGGGACTGGAGACTAAAACATATGAAGAACGGTTGCAGGAACTAGGTATGTCTAGCTTAAGAGAAAGAAGAACTAGGGGAGACATGAAAGCAGTGTTCCAATATCCCAGGGGCTGCCCCAAAGAAGAGGGAGTCAAGCTATTCTCCAAAGCACCTGAAGGCAGGACAAGAAGCAATGGGTGGAAACTAATCAAGGAGAGAAGCAACCTAGAACTAAGGAGAAATTTCCTGACAGTGAGAGCAATTAACCAGTGGAACAACTTGCCTCCAGAAGTTATGAATGCTCCAACACTGGAAGTTTTTAAGAAGATGTTGGCTAGCCATGTGTCTGGAATGGTATTCAGTCTCCTGCTTGAGCAGAGGGTTGGACTAGAAGACCTCCAAAGTCCCTTCCAACTCTGTTATTCTGTTCAACAAAAATCTGTGTGTGTGGTTAGATTGGGGGAGCCTCCATGGGGAGAAGCAGTCTACTTCCTCCTCCCAAGGCTCTTGCATTTGAGGGGTTTTATTGTTGTTGCTAATGGCTAAGGGGGGGGGTTATATCTCAACCTAACTCAGAAAAGCCTCCCCCCCCCCTGCAGAGCTGGTAAGGCCGGCCATTCAAAACCGAGAACAATTGGTCACTTCTTGCAATTGTTCGAAGGGGATGTTTGCTCCTTTGATCCCCCCCCCTCCCAGAAGTAAGGGCCGGTGGAGTGTGCAATCCTGTCACACGGACATTGCAACACACCCATTTCTGGTGTGTTTCTAAAATAAAATAAAAAACTTGAGCCCAACAGCAAGAATAGAAGAGCTTCAATGCTGTGATGGCATTAAGGCTTATTTTCTCTTCAACTCCCAGAATTCCCCATCCAACATGCTTTAGATGGGTGGGCTTCAACTCCCAGAATTCCCCAGTCAGAATGTTTTAAGATGGGTGGACTTCAACTCCCAGAATCCCCCAGTGTCTACCCATCTTAAAGTTGCAAAGGTTGAGAAACATTGCTCTAGCCTAATCTAGGGCAGATGTTTGCAGGGCATCTGGAGTCTCAGGAAGACTTTCGTGGCTGCCAATCATTAAACTCTGGCTTAACCATTAAAGTTCCCAAGACTTTTGAAGTGGCCCCCAGCCTATCCGTCTTCAAGCTTGACGGAGCTGTCATTTTGAATGTGACAGAAAAGGGACATTCCTAAATACTGTGAAAGTTATCCCCTGCTCATTAAAGGCAATTAAACCGACATTTAAGTTAGCTTTTATCCAAGGGTTAAAAAAAAGGATTCCGTTTCTTTCTTTCTTTTTTTTTAAAGGATTCCCAATCAGCACAGAAAAATAAAAGTAGGATATTTAAAGAACCGAAATGGCTCCACGTTATGAATAATCAGAATTAAGAGGAAAGCAGGTTAAGGCATTTGACAAAACTAGGAGTCTCCAAACTTAGCAACTTTTTAAAGACTCGCGGACTTCAATTCCCAGAATTCCCCAGCCAGTATTGAAGTCCCCCAAGTCTTTAAAAAGTTGCCAAGTTGACTAGGGAATTCTGGGTATTGAAGTCCACGAGTCTTTAAAAAGTTGACTGGGGCATTCTGGGTATTGAAGTCCAGAAGTCACCAAGTTTGGAGACCCCTGTTTTCAACCCTTAAAACCCACTCCTCACCCCATCATCCATGGCTCCCGGGGACTACAATTCCCAAAGTGCCCAGCTATGGCACCCAGGATGAGGGTATTATTCTCTGCCATGGGTTGAAGCTATGAACAGGTGATTCTCACACACACACTTCGTACATCTCCCCTCTCCCCAAAGAATGGAAGTTGTTCCTATGGGGCTAGATCTCATCTCTTGAGATAAAGCCTCCACGTCTAAGAGTAGTCTACCTCTGCCCAGGTAACCAACGCCGACCTCGTGGCAAAGGACCCACGCGGTTGCAATTGCCCCCCTCCCTTCCCCCCAGCGATCCCCTGGTCCCTTTTGGCCGGTGGGGGTCTGGTAGAACCTCCCCATCCGATGGCAGTCTACCTGGAAATCTACTGGCTCCCCGTCCTACCTGGGCTGAAAGCTGCGATCCACCTTAAGGGAGCCCGGGAGGCGGATCCGTGGAGGCGGGAGGGGGAGGCGGAGGCTCCGGCTGGCTCTACTTGAGCTGCCGGCCGGCGCGATCGGGTTCTCAAATCGGATCTAACCAGATTCCCCCTCGGATCTCCAGGTCGCCGCTTTGTTCCCAGGTAAAGCGCTTGGAAACGGGCTGGCCTCTCTTCCTTTTGTGTGTGTGTGTGTGTGTGTGTCTGGGGATGATGGGTGGTGTAGTAGAGCGACCCTCGATTCCTTCTGGCAAAGGGATCAAATTCACGTCATTTTCTTCTTTTAAATCCACCTAAGATCGCTTTGAAACCCCACCGGGGCTGAGAGGGCGGTGGGTTGTTCTCTACAGCCACGTGGGGTTCCCCAGCCCATCTTCCCCATCCCCTTTGAGGATGGGGTTTGTGGTCAAGGTACCGGCTTTGGGGCCAAGAACCAGCCCTGGAAAGGTTTAGACGGGCCTTGTTTCCCCCTTTCCTTAATATAAAATCTCTCCCCGCAGTGAGAAGTCTAGCTTTTAAGGCTCTCCCCGCACTCGGGAAACTAGTTTCTCAGGCTTTCTTCCCTGGGAGAAGAATATCTTTTCAGGCTCTGAAAAGGTCTCTAGAGACCGACATGGCTCCATCTTTTCTTCGCATGAGGTCTTCCCTCAGTGAGGAGTTTGAAGGCTTTCCCCACACTCAGGAAATTAGCTTCTCAGGGTCTTCCCTGCAAGGAGAAGACCAGCTTCTCAGAGTCTGGGAAGGTCGAGACAGACGTTGGTCCATCTCTCCTTAGCATGAGGTCTTCCCTCAGTGAGAAATGAGTTTTCAGGCTCTCCCCGCGCTCAGAAAACTAGCTTCTCAGGCTCTCCCCCCCAAAAATTAACTTCTTGGTCTCCTTTCCGCAGGTGACAGCATGAGCTCCCCCGGCATGACCCAAGAACTGGACATGAAGGACGTGGAGTTGAACGAGATGGACCCCGAAAAGCAGCCCATGACCGCCTCCTCGCCCATGGCCGGCTCGCCGGGCAGCCTGGGAGAGAAGAACGGCGTGGTGAAGGTGAAGATGGAGGAGGAGGAAGAGGAGGCCGAGATGGCGGCCAAGTTCACCGGCTTGTCGAAGGAGCAGCTGCTCCAGGTAGCCGGCACTCCCGCCTGGGTCCGGACTCGTTGGGCCCTCCTCATCCTCTTCTGGCTAGGCTGGCTCGGCATGCTGGCCGGAGCCGTGGTCATCATCGTTCAGGCCCCCCGCTGCAAGGATCTCCCCAAGCAGGAATGGTGGCAGAAAGGAGGGATCTACCGGATCCTGCAGGTGGAAGGCTTCCAAGATTCGGGCAGCGATGGCATCGGTGACCTGACAGGTGAGTTCTGATGGGCACTGTGGTACCAAGGAGTCCCAGACTCTCTCTCTGGCTTGCTTTGCTTCCCCTGGGTGGAAGGTTATAGCAACAGGGATCTCCTTGCTTGGAAGTCATGGAAGATCCCCAGATCTTTTTTCCAAAGGGTCTTCTAATAATGTCTAATCAAACCAGATTCGGCCGGATTGATTGGGGCTTAGGTGGAGGGCTTTCCCTAACTTTAAATGACAGTTTAGGATTGGGGTTACTACTTGGAGTGCTTCCTTTTCCCCTATCCTGATATTAGATGGACGGACGGACAGAGTAGATATAAATGCACACATAAAGTGGGTTTTTAAAAAATCTACTTGTCTCGCTCCTAGATTCTGGAACAGGCTGGTTTTTATAGATAAATCCACACATAAAATGGATTTTTTAAAAAAGAAATCAACTTGATTTGCCTCGCTCCTAGATTCTGGGGCAGGCTGGGTTTTATATATAAACCCACATATAAGGTGGATTTTTTTAAAAAAAGAAATCCAGTTGATTTGTCTCGCTCCTAGATTCTGGAGCAGTCTGGTTTATATAAACCAGCCTGGTCCAGAATCTAGGAGCGAGACAAATCAAGTGGATTTCTTTTTTATATATGTATATAAAACCAGCCTGCTCCAGAATCTAAGAGCGAGACAAACCAAGTGGATTTAAAAAAAAAAAAAGCGAACCTGGAGATCCTCCAAAGGGACTGGGCAGTCTCCATGGGTCATTTGGAGACTGACCACTGCTGGGGTAGGTATGTGGGGCGGGGGGAGATCGCCCTGTTCCAGGTTGAAGGGAAGCCATGCCGGTCCGGCCAAAAGCCAGTTTTAGCCGGTTTGAGCTTCCTGAGTGGTAATTGCTGACTTGTATTTCATCAGTCTTGACGTCAGTCGAAGAGCTGACTCAGCTCCCGGCTAGTTAGGTTGAAGGACTATGAGTTTTCTTTTCTTTTCTTTTCCCGGCATTTCTTTCCTTCCCTTTTTTTCCTTTCATTCTTCCTTTTGTCTCATTCCTTCCTTTTTTTTCTTTCTCTCCCGTTCGTTGGTTTTTCTGCCTCCCCTCTTTTTTTCTCCCTCCTTTCTTCTTTTGTCTTCCATTCATCGTCTTTCTGTCTTCCGTCTTTTTTTTCTTTCATTCTTCCCTTCCTTTCCTTCTTTCATTCCTTTTTTTTGTTTCTCCCGATCATTGGCTTTCTGCCTTCCCTCTTTTTTTCTCATGGCTTTTGTCCTTTTTCTTTCCCCCGTTCATTGGCTTCCTGCCTTTCCTCTCGTTTTTCATTCCTTTTTTCCTTCCGTTCTTTCTCTGTCTTCCATCTTTTTTTTCTTTCATCCACTTCTTTCTTTCCTTCAATGCCTTTCTGTCTGCCTGCCTGTCTTTCTATCTTCTTTCTTTCTTCTACTGTCTTTCTTTGTTTCGTGGTC
This sequence comes from Natrix helvetica, assembly GCF_964273705.1. NCBI lineage: Eukaryota > Metazoa > Chordata > Lepidosauria > Squamata > Natricidae > Natrix > Natrix helvetica. Next base: position 4,280,713 of record NC_138563.1, read on the forward strand.
TTTCTCTTTTCTCTTTCTTTCTGTCTCTTTCTGTCTTTCATTTCACATGGTCTTATCCCTCCCCCCATCCCTCCCTCCCTCCCTCCCTCCCTTCCTTCCTTCCTTCCTTCCTGGAATTTTTCAGATCTTTTCTGCTGGATTGGTGTCCCTTTGACCCTTGGCCCAAACTTTTGGGGGAATTTGTTCTGATGTTACGAAACTCCACAAACAGTGGTTAATTCTGTGCAGGGAGTAATCAGTTTCTCTGGAGTTTGTAGAGTTTCAATCTTCCAAAAGAGAAATATTGCACAAAAAGGAGGATCCAGGCAGGACAGCAGCAAAACTGTGGCATTAAAAATAAGACAATTATTCACTATCTAAGTCTTGACAAGCTTATATACTTTACTTTAACTCCACCGTAAAAGCAGTTCATTGCCCACATATTACCCCCGCTTGAGGACCAGAAACTTGAGTTGTTGTTTTAAATTAAGCTTCTTTGTAACATCCTTGTTAAGTAGAGCGGCCTCGTTGCCAGTTTTCCAAAGGTTGGTGTAAGAGGTTCACAACAAAAACGAGGAAACGAGATGCCTCTTGTCCCCATTGGAGGCCCGCAAACAACGACCTTGCAAAGTAGGGCAGGGCTAAGGAACGGTTGATGCTCTGCCCACGCATTTTGCCCCGAGCTCCTTAACCAATGACCCAGATTGGGTCAGGACTTGTGGGTTTTGAAGTGGAGGCGTTTTGGGATGACGGATGCCGCCACGCCCAAAAACCGAATGCCAAATTCAAACCAGTCCAAACTTGATAATCGCCCCACTCAAAGAATAGATATGTTGACTTGAAGGATTGGAAAGGAAGATGGTTGAGATTTGTGACACACCAGGATTGGATTGAGGCTTTACTCGGGAGAGGGGCCCATTATAGAAAATTAAGGTCAGAGGAGTTCTGGGAGGTCATCTAGTCCAACCCCCCTGCTCAAGGGTGCAAATTCACCCTTCGATGTGCCTTCAAAAGGATGTAATTTGCAGCTGGATTTCTCTGCCTTTTAAAAAATTCCCCACAGTGTCATCGTGCAACTTACGCTCACAAGTAACCAGCTAAAGCAATTTTTAACTTCAATTTCAATTCAGAATAGAGCTGGAAGGGACCTCCGGAGGTCTTCTAGTCCAACCCCCTCCTCAGGCAGGAGACCCTATGCTATCTGAGACAAAGGTTTGTCCAATCTCTTCTTTAAAACCTCCAGTTTGCAGCAAGCCAGCCTAAATACAGATGCTGGGAAAATTGGTCTTTGCAATTCTATTTTCCTGTCTTTTGTCCATGTCCCCTTTCGCCATCTCCTGACAAGCGAAGTCCACGGGGAACCCAGATTCACTTAAACGACCGTGTCACTAACTTAAGAACAATGATTCACTTAACCACCGTGACAAGAAAGGTCGTAAAATAGGACATGTCTCACTGAACAACAGAAGCTGAAAGAATGAACTTGCAAAGGATAAGAATTCCTTGTGTGTCCAATCACACTTGGCTAATAAAGTATTCTATTCTATTCCATTCCATTATTTCTTATTCTATTCTATTCTTTCATTCCTCTATTCTATTCTACTCTATTCTACTCTACTCTATTCTTTCATTCTTCTGTTCTATTCCTATTCTATTCTTTTCTTTTCTTTAATTCCTCCTGTTCTATTCTATTCCTTCATTCCTCTATTCTACTCCTATTCTATTTTCTATTCTATTCCTATTCTATTCCTATTCTATTCTATTTTCTATTCTATTCTATTCTATTCCTATTCTATTTTCTATTCTATTCTTTCTATTCTATTCCTATTCTATTTTCTACTCTATTCTTATTCTATTTTCTATTCTATTTTCTATTCTATTCTATTTCTATTCTTTCTATTCTATTCTTATTCTATTTCATTCCTCTATTCTATTCCTATTCTATTCTATTTTCTATTCTATTCTATTCTATTTTCTATTCTATTCTATTTTCTATTCTACTTCTATTCTATTTTCTATTCTATTCTTCTATTCTATTCTATTTTCTATTCTATTCCATTTTCTATTCTATTCCTATTCTATTCTTTCATTCCTCTATTCTATTCTATTCCTATTCTATTCTATTTTCTATTCTATTCTACTCTATTCTATTTTCTATTCTATTCTATTCTATTCCTATTCTATTCTTTCATTCCTCTATTCTATTCTATTCCTATTCTATTTTCTATTCTATTTTCCTATCCTATCTCACCCCAGCCTTTTTTCCCCGCTACAAATTTAACCCCCCCCCCCTCTAAAAAAGTTGCTGTCATTTGTTGGGGCAGCTTTGCTGTGGAACGCAGAAAAGGAGGGCAAAAATCCCCAGAGAGCCGGGAGAGAAAGAAGGAAAAAAAGAAAACAAGACAGCTGTTCCTTTGTGCCGTTGAAGCCAGCGCAAGTTGGCTGGCTGAATAAATTCTCCGCCTCGTTACCTTTCGGATTAAGTGCGGATCACGGTAGCCAGGAAACGGTTCAACGGAGCAAGTGAAAGGATTAAAAAAAAAGGGGGGGGGGGGAATCCAACAATTGCTCACTCAGACTGGCAATGTGTAACCTTGAGCAAAGAGTTTAGACAGCATTCAGCACGGATGTTTTGCACGCACAGTTTGCACAACCACAATCTGGGATGCTGGCCAGAACAAACTAAGATTTGTTCTCCGCCAGCTCCGGATGACACCGAGTTAAGTGAGACATTTTGTTGCTAGCACTAGCAATAGGCCTTAGAGACTTATATCCCGCTTCACAGTGCTTTTACGGCCCTCTCTAAGCGGTTTACAGAGTCAGCCTCTTGCCCCCCTACAATCTGAGTCCTCATTTGACCCACCTCGGAAGGGCGGAAGGCTGAGTCAACCTTGAGCCGGTCAGGATCGAACTGCTGGCAGTGGGCAGAGTTTGCCTGCAGGAAAGAAGGAAGGAAGGACTAGCAATAGCCCTTAGACTTATATACAGCTTCATAGTGTTTTTACAGCCCTCCCTAAGCGCTTTACAAAGTCAGCCATCTGAGTCCTCATTTGACCCACCTCGGAAGGACGGAAGGCTGAGTCAACCTTGAGCCTGGTGAGATTCGAACTGCCGAACTGCAGCTAGCAGTCATCTGAAGTAGCCTGCAGTGCTGCCCTCTAACCACTGCGCCAACCTCGGCTCTCTTAAGTGGGCTTTGCCCCACTTTGCGACTTTGCTTGCCACATTTGTGAAGTAAATCCCCACAGTCATTAAAGGAGTCACAGGGTTCTTAAGTGAATCTGGCTTCCCCCATTTGACTGCGCTCGTCAGAAGGTCCCCTAATGGGGATCACGTGACACAAACACACACCCCCGGGACACTGCGACCGTCATAAATATGACTCCGTTGCCAAGACCTGAATTTTGATCCCTGTTGACGGTCACGAGTGCAAGGGTCAATCCCAAGCCACTTTTTTTCCCCAGTGCCGTGGTAACTTTTGGCGGTCACTAAATGGAACAGTTGTAAGTCAAGGACCGCCTGTATTGACTCCTCCCCTAATCACACCTATTGTTTTTCAGAAAATGGTGCATGCGGATTTTATTACAGATTTGCAGGAAACTTGCTTTTGAAAGGCCTAAAAGAAACTTGGTTTCTTTTTCTCTTTTTCCTCTTTTTCTTTTTAGGGGTGAAAGACAGGATGCAGTATTTAAGTACTCTGAAGGTGAAAGGTTTTGTCATCGGCCCTCTCCACGTCAATCCCGCGGACCAGCCGGACAGCACCAACCTCCAAGGCGTTGACCCAAAACTGGGCACTTTGCAGGATTTCCAGCTCGTTTTAGAAGCTGCCAAGAAGAAAAGTAAGTGGCGAAAAATATGTTCAAATATATAATCCTGGCTTCAATAGATGTACTTAGTAATAAAGAATATATGGATTGAATCATGGCTCAGGGGCGAAGACGCTGAGCTTGTCGATCGGAAAGGTCAGCAGTTGGGCGGTTCAAATCCCTCGCGCCACGTAATGGAGCGAGCTCCCGTGACTTGTCCCAGCTTCTGCCAACCTAGCGGTTCGAAAGCAGGCAAAAAATGCAACGAGAAAAATAGGAACCACCTTTGGTGGGAAGGGAACAGCGTTCCGTGGGCCTTCGGGCGTTGAGTCATGCCGGCCACATGACCACAGAGACGTCTTCAGATAGTGCTGGCTCTTTGGCTTTGAAACGTTGAGTTAATAGAGCACTTACCATCTTTTATTTGTTTAATTGTAATTTCTTTTCTTTGTTGTGAGCTGGCTAAAGTAACTGAGATTCAGGTGAAAATAATAATAATAATAATAATAATAATAATAATAATAATAATAATAATAATAATAATAATAATAATAATAATGTCTATGATGTTTAAACATCTGGCTGAGTGTGCAAGGAACTGTAATAAGGATAATTAATCTCCACGATACTGTTTATGTACCACTATGCCCAAATAACATTTGTTTTGCCCCTTACAATAAAACATTTTTTGGTTTTTTTTTTGGGGGGGGGGGGCAAAAGAAGGAAGACTATTTTGGGGATGGCACTTGTTACACAATTCCATGGAAAATATTCCTCCTTAATTCCTTTCCCGTTGTCTGTATTGTTTCTCAATCCGCCTCAGATGTTTTGTCAGTTCTGAAGTAAGTGAAGAAACAAGGAATTGCAGGGCCTATATATTTCACAACGAAGGCTGCGTAAATATTAATTTAATTTAATTTAGACACCCTTCACACAATGCTTTGTGGATTGACTCATCTCAGCATTATGTAGGTTAGGTTTTCAACCCGGTCTCTTTATTTCTGTTTTTGGCCCTGTCTTTGGGCCCGCCCCAAAAATCTAATGGAAATAAAAGTTAAAACAACAATTGAATAAGGTGTGACTTTTGTTTATGATCCAAGCTTTGGACTTGGGACTGTTTTTCACACTTAATGACCGTTGCAGCATCCCCAAGGTCACCTGATCAAAATTCAGCCTCTTGGCACCTGGCTCGTGTTTATGACGGTCCCCCGGGGGTCATGTGATCCCTTTTTGCGACCTTCTGATCAGCAAAGTCAATGAGGAAGCCTGATCCACTTAACAACCGTGTGATTAAGTTAACATCCGAGGCGATCCACTTAACAGCTGTGGCAAGGAAGGGCATAAAATAGGGCCAAAACTCCCTTAACAATGGTCTCGCATAATGACGGACATTTTGGGCTCAGTTGAGGACGTAAGCCAGGGATGATCTGAGTAGAATTTTATGGAATGATTAGAATAGAATAGGATAGGATAGAATAGAATAGAATAGAATAGAAAATAGAAAAGAATAGAAAAGAATAGAATAAACTATAGAAGAGAAGAGAGTAAAATATAGAATAGAATAGAATAGAATAAACTATAGAAGAGAATAAATTATAAAAGAGAAGAGAAGTGGAGTAAAATATAGAATAGTAGAATAGAATAGAATAGAATAGAAAATAGAATAGACTACAATAGAATAGAATAAACTATAGAATAGAAGAAGAGAGTACAATATAGAATAGAATAAACTATATAGAATAAATTACAGAATAGAATAGAAGAGAGTAAAATATAGAGTAGAATAGTAGAATAGAATAGAATAGAATAGAATAGAATAGAAAATAGAATAGAATAGAAAATAGAATAGAATAGACTAGAAAAGAATAGAATAAACTATAGAATAGAATAAACTATAGAAAAGAATAAACTATAGAAAAGAAGAAGATAAGAGAGATAGAATAGAATGGAACAGAATAGTAACAGAGTTGGAAGGGACCTTGGAGGTCTTCTAGTCCAACCCCTGCTTAGGCAGGAAGCCCTACCCCACTTTAGACAAATGGTTATCCAACATCTTCTTGAAAACTTCCAGTATTGGAGCATTCACAACTTCTGGAGGCAACTTCTGTTCCACTGATTAATTGTTCTCACTGTCAGGAAGTTTCTCCTTAGTTCTAAGCTGCTTCTCTCCTTGATTAGTCTCTCCTTATTTGTTGTAATGTAACATGTCTCTCTTTTCAGATGTGAAGGTTATCTTGGACCTGACCCCTAACTATCATGGCCAGTTACCCTGGTTTAGCCGAGATGTGTGGCTTCAGGGGGATTTCCAGAACAAAATGAAAGTAAGTGAAGGAAAGCGTGTCCCCCCCAAAGGAAAACTTGTGTGTGTGTGTGTGTGTGTGTGTGTGTGTGTGTGTGTGTATAAAACGATGAAGTCCCTTTTAATAATTTAAACAGCACAGCCAAAAGACGAACAGAGGTAGGATGCAAGCATTTCTTATTGACTCATCAGTCAATCGAGAAATTACAATAACACGGTTAGAAACAGCCTCTAATATAAGATCTAGCAGCAAAAGCATGAGTTAAGCCTATTAAAATAAATATAAATATATTAGGAGGATCTAATCAGAGAATGTGCAGTTGATACAAGCAGCCCTTGCATTTACAGCTGCTCATTTAGTGACTAAAAGTGTGACTTATGACCGGTCCTCAGAGTTATGATGTCACAGTATCCCTTACTGTGATCAAAATTCGGGCACTTGGCAACAAACATGTCTTTACAATGGTTGGTTAATTATTACTATAAGTAGCTGAATACCCGTGCTCTGCTACACTGGCCCCACTGATCCTCTCCTATTCCCTTATCTCCCTCAGGATTGCCCCACAGAGTCTTCTCCGAACTTATCCCCTTCTCTCCCTCAGTCTAACTCCTTAGAATCAGAGCATTTTTTTCAGGTGGGGAGAGGGAGTAGAATGTCTAAACTCCCAGCTGGCAGGCCGGATGAGTCACGTTCTGGCCACGCCCACACCCAAGTGGCAGTTGGAACAGAGTTCTTTTCAGGTGGGGAGGGGAAGTAGAACGTCTACCTCCTTAGCATCAGAGCGTGCTAATATAATCATGTAAGAAATATCAATTATGTGATGTTCATTTCGAAAAACCCTCTCTTAGCGAGGGTTTAGAAGCAAAGAGGAACATACTTGCCAAATTTCAAGTTTGTAGGCTTTACGGTTTTGGAGTTTTCGTAATGATGCGTGAGGGGTATTTTGCTTTTGTGTGTGTGTGTGTGTTTGTGTGTGTGTGTGTATGTTCTGTATTTGCTAGTGGAGCTCGAAAACTGATTTTTTAATTATTATTAATTGGCCAAGATTCATGGGGAAGCAAAACCAACTGTCACGGCTAGGGTTGAGGGAACGTCTTGGTGGGGATCGCTGAGGACTATTAACTTGTCTCGTTCTCTTCTTGACGTTCTGCCCTACAGGAAGCAATCCAGTTTTGGCTGAGGAAAGGTGTCTCTGGAATCCAAATCGGAAGCATCGAGCAATTGAATGTAAGCAGACCGCCCCTCCTTAGCCCCCTTTCCATTCGGTGTGGGAGGCTTATTTAGCCTCGACCTGACTGCTGTCCCTTTTAATTTCTTTTTTTTGAGGGGGGGAGGAAGGGGGGGGCTTGCAAGGAGAAGAAAGTAGAGGTGCTAAAACCAGGGAGGGGGCCCTCCAGTCTCAACCAACACCTCTCAATTCTGTTTATTCGACAGGATTTCCAACTCTTGAGTGAGTGGAAGAACATAACGCAACAAGAGGCTGTTGATGATCAGGCTGGGTGAGTAAAAACAGACACCTTTCTTACCAAAGGTTTTCTTTCTTTTTTTCTTTTCTTTTCTTTCTTTCTCTCCTTCCCTCCCTCCCGGCCTTCTTTCCTTCCATCTTCTTTCTTTTATTCAATCTTTCCTTTTTTCTTTTATCTTTCCTTCTTCCTTCCTTCTTTCTTTCTTTCCATCCTCCTCCTATCTTCCCTTCCTTCCTTCCCCTCCTCCTTTCTTTTTCTTTCCTTCCTTCTTTCCTTTTCCTCCTTTCTTTTCTTTCCGTCTTCCTTCTTTCTTTTATTCAATCTTTCCTTTTTCTTTTATCTTCTTCCTTCCTTCCTTCTTTCTTTCCATCCTCCTATCTTCCCTTCCTTCCTTCCCCTCCTCCTTTCCTTTTCTTTCCTTCCTTCTTTCCTTTTACTCCTTCCTTTATCTTTCCATCGTCCTTCTTTCTCTCGTTCCATTTTTCCTTTCCTTTCTTTCCTTCTTCCGTCTTTCTTTCTTTCCCTCTTCTTCTCCACTCATTTCCCTTTATCTTCCCTTCCTTTTTTACTTCCCCTCCTCCTTCCCTTCCTTCCTTTCTTCCCCTTCCCTTCCTTCCTTCCTTCTTTCTTTCTTTCTTTCTTTCTTTCCTTCTTTCTTTCTTTCCTTCTTTCTTTCTTTCTTTCTTTCTTTCTTTCTTTCTTTCTTTCTTTCTTTCTTTCTTTCTTTCCCTCCCCTACCTCATTTTTCCTTCCCTTTCTTTCTTTCTTTCTTTCTTTCTTTCTTTCTTTCCCTCCCCTTCCTCATTTTTCCTTCCCCTTCCTTCCTTCTGTCTTGCATTCTGCTCCCGGTTGTGGTCGTAAGTCAAGGACCACCTAGAGACATCCCCCTTCTCACTTCTTCTCTTCCAGGGTTCTGATTGCCATGACCAGGCGTAAGGACGCTCGAGGGATTTTCTCGCTTCTGAACGAAACCACAGGGGTGGACATGCTAACCAGCCAGTATCTTCAGGAGCTGGTGAAGCCTGAAGGGAAAGATACCACTACGCTGGGACACACGGCCCAAGAACTGATCTACGATTATATCCAAGAAGCAGGAAACCGATGGCCCAGCTGGAGCGTAAGTGTCCAGCTTTAGGATCAAGCTGAGATATTTAAAGGAGAATATTTGTAGCTCGGAGTTGAAATGTGGAATCTTTGGTGCTTTCTGAGCTTGGGGGCTTTCTTGCCGACGTTTCATAACCCAACTAGGTAACATCATCAGTGCTAGAAAGGAGTGGGATTTGGGAGGGACAGGAGGAGGAAGAAGAGGAGGAGTACCGTGAGATCCTTGGTGCTCTCTGAGCTGTTTTCTTGCAGGCGTTTCATGGCCCCAACTAGGTAACAGCCTCAGTGCTAGAAGGGTTGAGGAGAAAGAGGATGGGGAGTGGGGGAAGGAGGAGGACTTTGGGCTCCATGGTGCTCTCTGAGCTTGGTGGTTTCCTTGGAGACGTTTCATGACCCAACTAGGTAACGTCATCAGTGCTAGTGCGAATTCCCTCTGAGGCTCTTGCACCCATCGTTACGCAAACTTTTGGAACTCTGACTTAGCTTGGTTTTCTCCGCCGGGATGCTAATGGCCTCTCTTTTTCTTTCTCTTCTTCCGCAGATGGGTAGACCAGATTTTGGACATTTGGCCCAATCTATGGGGGAACAGTTGCTTCGGCTTCACCATCTCCTCTTCTACACTTTGCCCGGCACGCCCTTCACCGATTACGGAGATGAAATTGGCCTACGGGATATGCCGGGACAGGTAAGATCAGCCATAGAAGGCGGCAAGGTTTGGGCGACATGGGGCGTATAACTCTGTGCGCTCAATGATGGAGGGTAGAGGGATATTTTCCTGCCTTCCACCAGCAACGATCCTCTTTAATTTCTCCTCCAGCCTGCGACATCCAACATCACACGCATGCAGTGGGACAACTCGGCCACTTACGGGTTCTCCAGAGGGGGGCAACAGCTGGCTGAAGCCGAGGACAGCAACGTCACCGTGCAGGTAAGAAAAAAATCGTGGGAGAGAAGTTAATTTTTCAGGAACGAAAAAAATTGGGGGCCGAGATTCAGGGCCAAGCGGGTTGAAAGCGGGAGTTCTAGTCCCGCCTTAACTATGAAAGCCAGTTGGGTGACTTTGGGCCAATCACCAGGAGATGGAGAGTTCTAGTTCCGCCTTAGGCATGAAAGCCAGCTGGGTGACTTGGGATCAGTCACCAGGAGACAGGGAGTTCTAGTCCCGCCTTAACTACGAAAGCCGGCTAGATGACTTTGGTCCAATCATCAGGAGACAGGGAGTTCTAGTGCCAACTTAGGCATGAAAGCCAGCTGGGTGACCTGGGACCAAGCAAGAGTAATAGGTGCTTTGAGCGAATCCCAGAACATCTGAAGCACCACTTAAACTCCATTGGTGTTGACAAAATAGCTGTTGTAGCCGCCAGCAGCCAGCAGAGCTGGCAACAGACTGGGACAGCGAGGAGGGTTGGGGAGGAACATGGGCCAATCCTGGTTGGGGAAGGCTCTGATGAGGGCTCTGTGTCGGAGACAGAGAGGGGGCCAGGGCCGTATGCCAATTATCAGCTGCCGACGATGAATGGCCCCTTCCAGAGGAAATAAAAGAGGAGCGAAAGGGGAGTGGAGTTTGCAGGAGACCATTAGTTCGTTTAATTGGTTTGTGACCCTCCGAGACTCCTGGCCAAGTTCTGCAGAGATCCGCCTGCTCTTGGGAAGCCTCAGTCATTACAATCCCCATCGGTCAATTGCAAAAAGCAGCTTGTCTTGGAACAGCTTCTAGGCGACAACACTAGGTGCGAGAAAGCTAGAAAAATATTATAACACCCCCACCCCCCACCCTGCCCCGTTTTTCTTTTCCAGGCGCAGCAGGGCCACAAGGGGTCCCTCCTGAGCTTCTTCCAAGAGCTGAGCGAGCTTCGGACCAAGGAGCGCTCCCTCCTGCACGGCGACTTTGCCCTGGTGCAAAGTTCGAACTCCTCCGTCTTCTCCTACCTCCGGGTCTGGGACCAGAACAAGCGGTTCTTGGTGGTGCTCAACTTCGCCCCGCAAAAGAAAACCGTCTCCCTCCCCACCTCCCACCCTCATCTTCCAACCCAAGTAGACATGGAGCTCAGCACCCATCCCAGCCGGGAAAAGACGACGCTGGATGTCCAGAACCTGAAGCTGCTCCCTTCGGAAGGGCTCCTCCTCAGCTTCCCTTACGTGGCCCTCTAGTCGGTCTTCTCCCAGCCCCTTTCCAGAAGGAGGTGTGCCTTGAATCCCTCAAAAGAAGACACTCCAGCCAAGGATGTCTCTCCTGAACGTTCTAACGTCCTTCTTCTTTGTCTACCTGCCTTTGTAACCCCATAGCTCAGCCCTTCCTAGACCCCAGACTCCCAATTCCCACATCCAGCTAGCCAAAAGAAGGTCTACGTTGCTCCTCACCACCTTAAGAGGTTGAAGTTGGCCAAGGTCACCTCTGTTCCATGAACATTCCTGGATCTGCCTATCATTTCCCCCTAAAAATCTAATGTTGGCAGGTCATTCTCTGAGATTAGAGGGAGGCGTCAACCTCCATTTTCTCCAGCTGGAGAGGATGATGGGGTTCAGTGAAACGATGGGTTCTATACTATAGCGACGTTTCTCAATCTTGGCAACTCTTAAGACGGGTGGGACTTCAAATCCCAGAATTCCCCAGCCAGAAGCTGGTTGAAATACTCTTAATCCCAGAGTGAAACCTTTGTGTGGGTTCTGGTGCTAACACAAACATAAACACACAAAAGACACACACACACATCCCATCTTCAGCTGTGGTTCTGCAGTTTTCAGTTCCGTAATCTCTTCCTGATCCCAAGTATGAATTTTCTCCTGTCAGTGTCTGCCCCCCCCTCACCCCCCTTGAAAGATCTTCTGTCCGCCTAACTCCCTAACAAAGTGTGCAAACTTCCATGTGTTTTGCTGTGGGGAACCAGTTTTAATAAATCTCTCTCTTTGCTTTCAGACTCATCTGGTTTCTGTTGAGTAGGGTGGAATCTAAGGATATGTGTCGGTCATTTTTAAATCCCTATGTGGTTTGGTTCAGATCATATCTGGTTGAAAGAAGGGAACCACTATCTCTTCCTTCCTTCCCTCCTTCCTCCCTCCCGTCCCTTTCCTTCTTTCTTTCCTTCCTTCCTCTCTTCCCATCAGTCCCTTTCCTTTCCTCCTCTAACCCTCCTTCTTCCCCCCTCCCTTCTATCAGTTTCCTTTCTTCCTCCCTCCCCTCCCTCCCCTCCCTTCTTTCCTTCCTTCCCCCCTCCCTCCTTCCGTCCCTTTCCTTTCCTCCTCTCCCCCTCCTTCTTCCCCCCTCCCTTCTATCAGCTTCCTTCCTTCCTCCCTCCCTCCCCTCCCTTCTTTCCTTCCTTCCCCCCTCCCTCCTTCCGTCCCTTTCCTTTCCTCCTCTCCCCCTCCTTCTTCCCCCCTCCCTTCTATCAGCTTCCTTCCTTCCTCCCTCCCTCCCCTCCCTTCTTTCCTTCCTTCCCCCCTCCCCCCTTCTGTCCCTTTCCTTCCTCCCCTCCCCTTTCTTCCGTCCCTTTCCTTCCTTCCTTTCTTTCTTCCTTCCTTCCTTTGGAAAAGATTATGGGTATGGTGCTGCAAGGGATATATACAGTATATGTATTCAGCCATGTGGATCCTGACACTAATCTGCTTTTGAAGTAGATATTGTTTAGATCAGCACCTTCCCAGAAGGCTCTGGATTTGCAACAGATGGGAGTTGTAGTCCGATGTATCCCACAAATTTCCCATCCTGAAATAGTGCAGTATCTCTCAATTTTCAATCATTATAAACTGAATGGACTTCAACTCCCAGAATTCCCTAGCCCGCCTGCCTGCCTGCCTGGGATGGGGAATTCTGGGACTTGAAGTCCACCCATCTAAATTACTGAGAGAGTGAAACACTGCTCATTCATTCCCAAGGTCCCTTTGCATAAACTAATGTTTGCTTCAATGGCTATTTTAAATACTTAATTGAATTATTACTAAGCATTTTTAAAAAAATATTCATCAACAGAGGAGTATTATTGGCTGTCTGTCTTATTTTGGGGAAAAAATATTATTAAAAACAATATTTTGCAAATTTTAAGATTGATGGATTTCAACTCCCAGAATTCCCCAGCCAGCTGGGAAATGAAGTTACGACCTTAAATATACTCCCCTTTAATAGCCACACATTCATTGGGCGGCTTCCCCTTTAAATCTCACTCTCTTTATTGACAGCCGACAGTATTTTTTTTCCGGGTCAGGCTTCCTCTTGACTCCGCCCACTTTTCCTTTTCTTCCTCCTCTCCTCGGCCTGTTATGACGGCTTCTCCTTTAAGCAGCCCCCTCGACGCAATGCAGAGGAGGCTGAACCAATGGGGGCACGCTCAGCGGGCCACGTGAGGGGAGTGAGCAGGGAGGCGGAGCTATAGGGACAAGAGCCCGGATGTTAGAAGGCAGGGGCGGGGCGTCGCCCATGCAGCCGGGTTGCTCGCCGGAACTCGTTGGCGGAGCGATTCGATTGGCGCGGCGAGGCGGCCGAGCAACGGTCGCCGCCTGCCGTTGGGGGAGCGCCAGGGCGCATGCGCGAGAAAGGCAGCACAGCAGCGGCTCCTCAGTCTGTGGCGGACGGAGGCGGGCAGGATCCTAAGGCTGAGAGAACGCGGCCTGCTCCCTTTCCCGGTCACCATGGTGAGGGGAGGGGGCAATTTTGAGGCGGGGGGGAGACGGGACAGCGTGAATAAACCCACCCGGGCCGCGCGTGATCCCCAAAAGGGGCGGGGCAGGAAAGGGGAGTGGCCAGACTTGGAGAGGGTGCTCCTGAAGACCCTCTAGCCCACCCTCTATTAAACCCCCCCCTTCAACAAGACGGGGGTCCCCCCGAGACAATAGAGGGGCTTTGACCGGGGGAGGGCCTGGACCCCCTCCTCTGAAATGGGGGGGGGGGGGCTAGTAGTCTCAGGGAGGGGGGAATTTGAGCAGAGGTCAGCACCAGAGGAGGGGAGGGGCGGAGCTATATGAGGCCCCGCCCCCTTGGATATTGGGGTCGCGGGGGAGGGGCTAAGGAGGGAGGGAGGATTTAGAAATGCCAATCATTGTTAGTTTGGAAAACACAGGTGTGTAAAATATGGATATAATATGGAAAAATTATAAATAGACTAATACAAGTAGAAATTTAGTTCAATTTTTCTTTACTTTTCCTATTACTGTAATTACTGTTTTAATTTAAAGTACTGTTATACAGTAGTGGCCAAAATTGTGGAAACCTTTTGGGAAAAGTGGGCAGGTTTGATGGCGAATAACACTGCTTTTTTATTTTGCTTTAATAGTCCCATAAAATTACACATCAATGCCCGGAATTACAAATGGCACTCCAGAAAGTGACTTAATGACTGTGTTTCACGCTGACGACCAGGGCGGCAACATTCCAGGGGTCACGGGATCAAAATTCACACGCTTGGCTCACAGATATGACCTTTTTCTGTGTTTTGGTACCCATCGCCAAGCCTCCGAATGTACCCCCCCCTTAACCGTGGGGATGGTGTCCCTTTTTGGCAGTGCCCTTGTAACTTCGAATGCTTTCTCCATGGACTGTTGTAAGTCGAGGACTACCTGCATACAGTGAGAAGGAAGCTGGCCCGATTTAGAAAGGGAGTCTTGACTTTTTATTTTCTGGTTAATTTTCTCAGGCTGACCAACTGACCGAGGAGCAGATCGCAGGTAAAGAATTGGAGGGTCCCTGGAAGAGTTGCGGAATTGATTCGGATAGCTGGAAAACAGACATCTCCCCCCCCCCCCCCCGAAAACTCAACTGTCATTTAGACAAAAGAGGCTGCCTTCTCACAATCAGCTACTCTTCCCTCTGAAAAATGAGATCGCGTGTGGTCTTCTTTCTCTTAATCTTTTTAAATTATTTCTTTTTTTAAATAATTCATAATACAAAATACAAAAATGGCAAACAAAACAGTGGGAAAGACAGGGGAGGGAAAAGTGTAGGAAAAAGAAAGAAAAGGCATTGACTTCCGACTTCCTTTGGTGCAGTCGAATAAGATAACCTCAAAACCTAGTTTGTAATAGTGTAAACTAGCTATTTCTATATCAACAAATCTTATCTCATCGGCAAAACCCAAAATCAATCATTCCCACCCACCCACCTTATCATCTACCTTCTATCCATCCATCCATTTATCTATCATCTGTTATCTATGATCTATCTCATCTATCTATCTTCTATCATGCATCCTTCCATCCATCCATCCCTATCTAATCTACCATCCATCCATCCATCCATCCATCCAGCTATCTAATCCATCCATCCATCCATCCATCCATCTAGCTATCTATCTAATCTTCCATCCATCCATCCATCCATCTACTGTGATCTATCTGCTACCTATGATCTGTCTATCTTCTATCATCCATCCATCCATCTATCTATCATCTATCTGTTACCTATAATCTATCTCATCTATCTATCTTCTATCATGCATCCTTCCATCCATCCATTCATCCATATCTATCTAATCTATCATCCATCCATCCATCTAGCTATCTAATCTTCCATCCATCCATCCATCTAATCTATCTTCCTTCCATCCATCTATCTACTATGATCTATCTGCTACCTATGATCTGTCTATATTCTATCCATCCATCTATTTATCTTCTATCACCTTTCTGCTATCTATGATCTTATCCGTCAATCTAACTATCTTCTATCATCCACCCATCCCTCTATATCTGTCTGTCTGCCTGCCTGTCTCATTTGCTTTGTTAAAAGTTTGGATCGAGGGGGCGAATGTAGATCTGACCTTGCCCTCTCTCCTGTTCCTTTCAGAGTTCAAGGAAGCCTTCTCCCTCTTCGACAAAGACGGCGATGGCACCATCACCACCAAGGAGCTGGGCACCGTGATGCGTTCCCTGGGTCAGAACCCCACCGAGGCAGAGTTGCAAGACATGATCAACGAAGTGGATGCGGATGGTGAGCAGGGTCCTTACCGGGATGGTGGCTGGGAGGCTGTTTGGGGAGAATAACAGAATCATTTAGAATTGGAAGGGACTTGGAGGTCTTCTAGACCAACCCCATGCTCAAGCAGAAGACCCTATATTATTTCAGACAAATGGCTGCCCAATCTCTTCGTGAAAAACTCCAGTGTTGGCTCAACTTCTGGAGGCAACTTCTGTTCCACTGATTAATTGTTCTAACTGTCAGGAAATTTCTCCTCAGTTCTAAGTTGCTTCTCTCCTTGGTTAGTTTCCCCCCATTACTTCTTGTTCTACCCTCAGGTGCTTTGGAGAATAGCTTGACTCCCTCTTCTTTGTGGCATCCCCTGAGATATTGGAAGACTGCTATCCTGTCTCCCCTAGTCCTTCTTTTCATTAAACTAGACATCCCCAGTTCCTGCAACCGTTCTTCATATGTTTTAGCCTCCAGTCCCCTAATCATTTTTGTTGCTCTTCTCTGCACTCTTTCTAGAGTCTCCACATCTTTTTTCTATCGTGGGGACCAAAACTGAATGTAGTATTCCAAGTGTGGCCTTATAAAGTGGTATTAACACTTCACGTAATCTTGATTCTCTCCCTCTGTTGATGCAGCCTAGAACTGTGTTGGCTTTTTTGGCACTTGTACTACACCAACGGCTGATATTTAAGTGATGGTCCACTAGGACTGGAGAGATAAGGGGCTAAAATAGGCCTTGATTTTTCCAGAGTTTCAGCTTAGAGGAGGTGGTGTGTGTGTGTGTGGAGAATCTACATTTTTTTGGTGGGGAATCTAGCATTTTGTGCACGCGTTCTTGTGATTGGGTAGCAAAAAGCTATCTTTATTTCATTTTTTTTTAGTCAGTTGATCTGACTGATCCTTTCCCCAGGCAACGGCACAATCGATTTCCCAGAATTCCTCACCATGATGGCCCGGAAAATGAAAGACACCGACAGTGAAGAAGAGATCCGCGAGGCCTTCCGAGTTTTTGACAAGGTGAGTTTGCTTAATTTGGGAAGGCTTCGGGTAGTCCTCGACTTACGACCTCAGTTGAGCCCCAGAGTTGGCTGGAAGCATTTGTTAAGCGAGTTTTGCCCATTTTACGACTTTTCTTGCCACCGTTGTTAAGTGAAGCGTTGCATTCGTTAAGTTGGTCGCCCCGTTGTGAAGTGAATCTGCCTTCCCATAACTACAGCGCAGGCGGCCAGATTCTGCACAGCAGCACTGGGGATTCGTCACAAACATGTGTCTTCTCCACCATAGTGATGTTATACAAGTGTGGCAAGGCCTTTGCGCTGCTTAGTCACTTCCCTCTGAGCGTTGAACCTACAACTAGCCACACAGTGCAACTATCATATAGTCAGACCATGTGTAATTGACACTGGATTTTATTATAGATTTTAGTTACCATATTTTTCGCAGCATAAGATGCACCTTTTTTCCTCAAAAAGAGGCTGAAAATCTGGGTGCATCTTATACAATGAATGCAGCATTTTTGCCCTTCCAAAACACTGCCCCCTTCACCAAAATGGCCGTGCATACCCTTATGGAGGCTTTCAGAGAGCTCCTGGGGGCTGGGGAGGGCAGAAATGAGCAAACAATGGGCTGTTTTTTGCCCCAGCCCCCAGCAGCACTCTATAAGCCTCCATAAGGCTATGCATGCAATTGTTTTGATAAAAAACGGGGCCGTTTTTGCAAAAAAACAGGCCGTTTTTTGCTCCCCCCCAGCACTCTGCAAGCCCCCCCCCTCCCCTGGCTATTTATGCCTTTTTTGGGGGGGGAAACGGGGCCGTTTTTGGGAGGTTTGCAGAGTGCAAAACCTTTTTTTTTTCCTTTTGGAAAGCTCTTTAACGGATTGATGAGAATTAGATTGATCAAGTGCTGTGCCAGCAGAAACAAAGTCTTAGGTGCTGCAGATTGTCAGCGATTTCCTTCTCCAGCACATGGATAGATACACCTGGAAACATCTACCTACCTACCTACTCTCTCTCTCCCTACCTACCGTATTTCTCTCTCTATTTCTCCCTATCCCTCTACCTACCTACCTACCTACCTACCTACCTACCTACCTACTCTCTCTCCCTCCCCCCCTTCCTACTGTATTTCTCTCTCTTTCTCTCCCTCTATCTACCTACCTAATTTTCTCTTCAAAACCTTGGTGCGTCTTATACTCCGAAAAATACGGTATTATTTTATACTAGAAGTGTTCAGTGTATATTTCCTGAGTGCTTTTATTTGTTCAGGTCGCTGGTCTATGACTGTAATAATAAATGGTTCTTGTTGGTCCTAAAGTCATTAATTCAGCGCCTCTATAACTTTGAAGGGACACTAAACGAACGGTTGTAAGTTGAGGCCGGTCTGTCCCTCCTTCCTTTTCTCTCCAGGATGGCAACGGGTACATCAGCGCCGCCGAGCTGCGCCACGTGATGACCAACCTGGGCGAGAAGCTGACGGACGAGGAGGTGGATGAAATGATCCGAGAAGCGGACATAGATGGGGACGGGCAAGTCAATTACGAAGGTAAGGGGCTTTTAAAGACCCTTAAAAGAGGTCGAAAGTGCAGGTGGCATTTATGCCAGGCAAATGTTTTAGTATATTTCCCCTGCCCCCTCTTACTGGGCAAGCGGAGCTCTTGAGAATACTGAGGACTAGAAACAGGGGAAGGAAAGGTGGGTTCAGATCCCCCTTTTACAAACCACATCAAAGGACTTTGCTTTGTGAGCGCACTCCCGTTTCCCCTGAAAATAAGACATTCCACCAGATAATAAGCCCAACTGTAGTTTTGTTTCCATTTTGGTGCATCAGCCTTGGCCACTTTGAAGGCAGCTGGCTGGGGAATTCTGGGAGTTGAAGTCCCATCTTCTTCAAAGTGGCCAAGGTTTCAGAGACATTGACCTACAGATAGATACAGATTAACAGAGTTGGAAGGGACCTTGTAGGTCATCTAGTCCCGCCCAGGCAGACCCTACACTGTAGTTTCAGGACCAATTTTTAACCTTTTTATCTGCATCTTTTGCGAATGAGGACATCCTGTCTGTCAAGGTGGCCAGGGAATTATGGGAGTTGAAGTCCACCCTTCTTCAAAGTGGCCGAGGGTTGAGAGACACAGATCTAACAGGATACAGTAGTGGCCAAGATTTGTGGAAACCTTTTGGGAAAAGTGTATTTTTGAAGTTTGATGGCTTAATAACATCACCTTTTTTGGAGTAGGATCATAAAATCATATATCAGCGGAAAGATAATTTAATCAAGAATGTAAGGCAACAAAGTTTGTTCAATTATCTGTATTCTATGAAAGGGTGTAGCCAAATATATAGCCAGCAATAAAACACAGTTAATAGAAGCAATCATTCAATCTTGGTTTCACATTATAACAGCTGCAGAACTAAATGACTTGGTTGACTTGATGGGAAGACGTTGTAAGGTTGTAATCCATGCTAAAGGTTACCCAACTAAGTATTAACTGACGTGATAATTTTTGTATGTCTCATTTTTTTCTATGGTGATAATTTTTATATATATCGTTTTTGTCTATGGTGATCATTTTTGTATAGCTCGTTTTTTCTATGTGTTTCACTTGTCTCCTTCATAACCGCTCTTCTAATAGCAACTCCTTCATAAAAGTGGTTGCATTACATTCTTGATTAAATTATCTTTCCATTGATCTGTAATTTTACGGCACTACTAAAAAAAAAAGTGGTGTTATTCGCCATCAAACCTGAAAAATACTGTATACTTTTCCCAAAAGGTTTCCACAATTTTGGCCACTACTGTTATGTTCTTGGAACAATTGCTTGTCTAAACAGATTTATTAATGGGTGGGAGGCATCGTCCTTTTGGTAGCCCCTTCCTCAGCAGGCCCTGACTCCCTTCTCCGTCCTCTCTCCTTGCTCCGTAGAGTTTGTACAGATGATGACCGCCAAATAAGACAAGCCGCTGCCTCTTCCCCCCCCTCCTTCCCCTCCCCTCGGCCGCCCCCCTCACCCGTTCAGGATGGAAGGATGGCCTGCTTCCTGGCTGGGATCTTCTCCAGCCCCACCTGTCTTTTGTCTGTGTACATCTCATGCCCCATTGGCGCTTTTAGCAGTTTGTGGCTGTACCCTGCTCTGCCTCCCTTTGCCCGCCCTCCTCGTGCCCCGGGGTGGGCGTGGCGGCGGCCAGGGGGGACGGTGCCTCGAAGCCCTTGCGGAGAGGGATGGGGACGGAATACGGGATGCCTTTGGACAAGAGGTGGGTAGGAAGGTGAGGCCGCCCCCTCTCTCCCCCTGGTTCAACCCCTGCCTTCCAACCCAAAGTCTCTCTCCCACCCACCCACACATTCATGGACTGTTGTCGTATGCAGTTACATACTTCCGCCATCGACCCGTTGTCTTCCTAGGACTCTGCATTATCTTGGATATATTGTAATTGTTAAACCTAATCGGTACCATCCTCTCCACCCCCCATCCCACCCCGACCCTCTCCAGAGCTTCAGGGAATGCTTCTCTTCCATTCCAGTTGATGTAAAGTTTTCTTTTTATTATTATTTCTCCTTTTATTTTATTTTTTCTTCTTTTAAATAAACTTTGTGTTTCAAACTGGTGGAGCCAATCTGCTGATGTGGAAAAAAAAACAAAAAAACAAAGTGACCTGAAGCCCTGCTGCTTTTTGGAGGAGTTTGGGATACTTGTATATTTTTTGCAGTCGCTGAGAAATCAGCGTTCTTCAAAGATTCCATTTCCACCCCACAAGACTGCAGCAGATTCCCCGAAAGTGCCATTCTTGGGTTTTCCCTTGGATCTGCCAGCTCCCAGATCAGGAAAACCTGCATATATTTTTCAAACCAGTCTTTCCTTCTTTGGCAGCGATGGGAATTGGAGGCCCACTGAAGGAGGTCACTTAAAAAAGGAAAGATTTTCTCTAAATTGCAGAGTCGAGAATGAAAAACCAGCGCTGGCCATTTATTTGGGAAGATTGGCGGGGTGGGGGGGAAGAGATACTATTGATATAACTATTCAAGCTTTGAGATCCCCATCAAAATAAAATTCATAGTGAAAGGGTAAATTTGTGGGTTTCAGCATTGGGAAGTCTGGTGTATTTCAACTTTCCAGAGAATGTACTAAGCAAGGGACTCTATGCCCAGTGCCATGAAAGAATGAACTCGTGATATTTCAGGTTTATATGGATGCATTTGTCATGTGTGTATACACACACAAACACACCAATAGAAGAGTATATTTGTAGCGTGGAGTACTTAGTGCTCTCTAAGCTTGGTGGTTTTCCTTGCTTCCTTCATGACCCAACTAGGTAACATCATCAGTGCTAGAAGGGGGAAGGAGGAGGAGGAGAATTGTGGGGTCCTTGGTGCTCTCTGAGCTTGCAGACGTTTCATGACCCAACTAGGTAACATGATCCTTGTGCTAGGATGGGGTGGGGCTAGCTCATTTTAGTGGCTCAGTTCAACCCTCCGCTCCATATTTTCTGTTGGTACCAAAGTGTCGAAGGCTTCAAAAAGCACACAATTGGGAGAAATGTGCATTCAGGCACACTAACAAGGACTGGATGCACAAACACCTATAAAATGAGAGCCATCCCCCTCCTCCTCCTAGTCCTGATAACATTGCCTAGTTGGGTAATAAAATGTCTGCCCCCAAAAAAGAAAAGAAAAAACAGAGAGCACCAAGGATCCCATAGTTGACCACCTCTTCCTCCTCTGCAGATCTCCCTCCCTTCTACACAGATTAGGTTCCCTAGTTAGGTCATGAAACATCTGCAAATAAATAAATAAATAAACCACCCAAACCAACCTCAGGGAGCACCATATAAACCACAGAACCAAATATTTCCGAATTTGTTCCATCGTGCCAAACCTGGTAATGCTTTTTGGTCTTGTTCTGACTGGGGCTTCCCAAGAGCCTGAAGCCTGAACTCCTTGTTGTCCCGACAAAAAAACCCTTTTATTAATTTACTGTGAATTCCGCTCCTTCAATACAAATACAATAGCAGAGTTGGAAGGGACCTTGGAGGTCTTCTAGTCCAACCCCCTGCCTAGGCAGGAAGCCCTATACCATTTCAGACAAATAGCTGTCCAATATCTTCTTGAAGCCTTCCAGTGTTGGGGCATTCACAACGTCTGGTGGCAACTTCTGTTCCACTGATGAATTGTTCACGTCCAGCAAAGTCTTTCAAGGGAGGATTTGCAGTCACAGACTTTATCTGGCTTGGAGAGCTGCCAGGCCAAGATCTGAAGAACTTGGCCAGGAGTCTCAGAGAGTCACAAACCAATTAAGCGAACTAATGGTCTCCTGCAAACTCCACTCCCCTTTTGCTCCTCTTTTATTTCCTCTGGGAGGGGCCATTCACTGTCCTCACTCCCAAGTCGACCCCTGTTCTTTAGCTGTTCCCTTCGTCTGGCAACTCTGCGCCTGCGCACACTGGGAACAGGCTCCAGCTGTTCTTCTGCCTCACTGATGTCTGACTCCGAAGGCAGCTGATAACTGGCATACGGCCCTGGCCCCCTCTCTGCCTCTGACACAGAGCCCTCCTCAGAGCCTTCCCCAGACTCCAGGACTGGCCCAGGTTCCTCCCCAACCCTCCTCACTGTCTGAATGTTGTTGGCAGGTCTTTGGAATTAAATCTTGCCCAAAAGAATCCAAGAAAGAGTGATTTGGCTTCAGAAGCGATTTTTATTTTCAAATAAAAAATACACATGGTTTGGTTGCATGGGCCAGGACACACCCCCACCCCCACCCCCAAATGGGTGACCCCTGGCCTCTTGTGCTACTGAAAAGGATGTTAAAAGGATGCCCTCCACTCCCTCACTCGTCTCCTCCTTGGCACAGAGCGGAGGGCGTCATGGCAGTTAAGACATACACATATATGTACAGGCGTGCGCACACGGATGTCCCTCACCCCACAGAAAGGAGGAGCTTCTTAGCTCCCCGCAGGAAACAGCTGCCAAGTACAAACAAATGGAAGGCGGAGGGAAGCAGCTGGCCAAATCGTTGATTTGGGTACCACAGCTAGTCCTCGACTTACGGCCACGACTGAGGCCAACGTTTCGGTTGGTTAGTGAGACACGAGCGAGGTTGGCCCCCTTTTTGCGTCCTTCCTTGCCACCGTCCTTAAGTGAATCTGGCTTCCCCGTTCGACTTTGCTTGTCGCAAAACGGGGAATCGTGTGACCTTAGGACACAGCAACGGTCGTAAGTATGAACCAGTTGCCAAAGCGTCTAGAATTGTGATCGCGGAGAGGCCGCCACCGTCGTACGTGTGAGGTTACTTTTTTTCCCCTAACTTCGGATGGTCACTAAATGAACCGTGGTAAGTTGAGGACTACCTGCCTTTTAAACAGGCTTAGAAATGGGGCGAAATTAGCACAGGCTGCTTAGATTTTTTTTATCCTTTTAAAAAAATATAGATATATAAGCGTTCAGAAAATGCCTCGTTATGTTTGCTCCTAACCTCTCGAACGAGACACCCGGCCCGGTTCACATGATGCTTGGTTAAAGACAGCTTAAGGGGGAGCCGGGTTCAAGACTTCCTCTCTAAATCCCATCTCCCCGGAGGTTGAAGCCAAGCGTGGAATTTATTTAATTTTTGCGTAGGGAGAAAAATCAGTGGCGCCCTTCCACTCCCTGCCCGATACTGTGATTTTAAAGCCTCCGCTCGCTTCCTCCTCCTTCCTTCCTAGACCAGGAAAAACAGATTTATTAGGTGCTTTCCCAAATTCCATCTTTGGAAGGAAGATTCCCGTCACGTCCAATTGCAGGAGTGGAAAAGTTCTAGAGCAGTAGGTTCTCGAACTCGTGGTCCGCGGATCCCTGGACTTGGGAAAAAATATACTGATTTAAACCTTAAGTCTCGGCGGCCAAAGATATTTAAAGGGAGTCCGTGGGAGGAAAAATATTTAGAACCACTGGCCTAAAACGTTTCACCCCTTGCTAGCTTTTAGATTGGGTAGGACTTCAACTCCCAGAATTCCCCAGCCAAGTAACAACAATCCTGCCTGGGGAATTCTGGGAATTGAAGTCCACCTGCCTTAAAAGCCGCCAAGGGTGAGAAACACGGATCTAATATCTTGTAGTGGCCCAGATTTCGGCAAAAAATCAAATTTTCCCAGGCTGTAAATTTTGTCTCTCTCTAAAGTGTCCTATCTATCGCTCTCCCACGATGGTATAAAAATTATCCATTTTAATTGGTGGCAGATGGTTCTTTTAAAGGAACTCCAAATGCTTCAAGTAGCAATAATCGTCCCATTTAATGTCGATCAAACTGGCAAACTGGGGGGTCTGGGAAGAATACTGAACCCGTTCTTATTTTTCCCATGCTGGGCATTGCTTACACTTTCTCCGTTTCCTCCCTCGTTCCCCAAATCGGAATACATTGCTAATTGCACTTCCCTTATCTCAATCTTTCTCTCAATCTACATTTCTCTCTCTCTTTTTCTCTCATCTTTCAATCTTTCTCTACAATCTCGCTCTCTCAATCTTTCTTTCTCACTCTTTCTCTCCATTAATCTCTCTCAGTGTCTTTCTCTCAATCTATCCTTTTCTCTCAAACAATCTCTCCCTCCCTCTCTCCCTCCCTTTTCTCGGGCCCTTGTCCTAATGCTGTTTTTGTGCATATATATATATATATAGTCTCGGATTCAAGAATGGGAAAGAGCCCACTCTTTTATTCATACCCCCTAACAATCACCCATTTACAGCTTCGGTTGTTTCGGATAAAAATATTCCTTAATGTGCCATCACCCGTTCTTAAAAAATTATTAATAATAATAATAGTCACCTTGTCAAATTCCCCAACCAGAAATTCAGCAACTTACAGCCCCGACTTTCCTGAAAAACCCCATTATTTTTTTTTCCCCCTACATAAAATACACAGTCCTCAAAACACTTTTGGCCACGTATCTTTTTAAGTTTCCAAAAAATCTGCAATAAATTTTGAGACACTCAAGACATACCATGTTTATAGAGAATAAAAATTCAAAAAGGACTGTTGTTTTTTTCCCTTTTCCTTTTTACCCCGGTAGCTTAAGCAATAGGGAACTTTTTAAAAATAACGACAATTAATACTGCTGTAAGGAAAGCCCCTCTTGTATTTAGCACAACTTCAAACGCTGTTAATCCACCTCTTAAGAATTCCACGTCTTTGATGTCATTAAATTAACGGAGGGCCCGGGTAGAATTCCCCGGGGTTCTTTTTTTTTTTTTTAAAAAAAGGTCTTTCTTTCTATAAATAAGGATGTAAATAAAAATCTAATCTCTGTAAGCAAGCCGGCGAACAGAATAATTCTTAAGGATGTGCTCTTTTTTTTCCCTGTTCTATATTTCAACGTGGTTTTTTAAAAATCTACTGAACTGGATTTCTGTCTTTTCTCGCACACACACAAAATTCTAACTGAAAGATGCTGCCTTGCACAAACATTCACTCCCATGCTTGGCTTTTCAATATATATATATATTTAAACAGACAGACAGGAATTGCTTTCTTAAAAATATATCTCTCTCCCTCTTTTGCCCCCACCCGCAAAACTGCCTGAGCTTATTAGATTCACCCAGAAAAATAGATCCGACTGGATCCTAAGGCATCTCCCTCCCCGTCCCATAAGAATCTCTCAAGATTCAAGAGGAGGTTGACATTAAGTCCCTCTCGCTTTCCCCCCAAAAACAAAACAAAAAAATACATTTTCCTACAAATTTCCTATTTGGCTTCTTTCTTCCGGACACATAAACAGATTGATGCGTCTTATTCTGTGTTGTTGGGGGGGGGGGGTTGTTTCTTTTACGCATATATACATACATACACACATACACACAGGTAGTCCTTGACTTACGACCACAGTGAGGGCCGGAATTTCCACCGCAAAGCAGTCTCTCTTTTTTTTTTTGCTGTGGTTCTTCAGCAATTCGTTGCGGTTGTTAAAACGAATCACGTCATTAAGCGAATCTGAGAGCCAGCTGCGAACGTCGGCAATGAAAATTTTGCGTTCCCGAGACGCTGCACCCATTTGTAAATAGACGGACGCTCATTGCCAAGTGCCCGAATTTTGAACCTGGGACCGTAGAGGTGCTAAAGAAAAACAGTCATAAGCGTGAGGACTGGTCATACGTGGCTTTTTTTCAGTGGCGCTGTAACTCCGGTCACTAAAAGTCTAGGACTGCCTGTTTATCCCTTAAAAACCCTAGCACCCTGCTCAAAGTGAGTTTTAGAGTTTTACCTGTTTAAAAAAAAAATCCTATTTTACTTCTGTGTTGTTTTTTTATACAAAGGGTTTGAGGTTCAGGAGTCCCCCAGCAAGAAACTGTAGCCCCGGATGTAAGCCTTGTGCCAACCATCATGTAACCTGGTTGCTTTTGCCTTAGTGTGACACGCAGACTAACCCATATTCATAGTTGGAATGGCTTAGCGTAACATCTGAGCCCAAACGTATCTTGGCGATAAGCTTTGCCATTAGAAGTTCTATGTCGGACACAGGAGTATATGGGAATTAAAAAATAATAATAATAAAGTACAGCTAGTCCTCGACTTACGGCTACAATTGAGCCCAATATTTCTGTTGCTAAGAGAGAAGTTCCCATTTGACGACCTTCCTCGCCACAGCCGTCAAGGGAATTACTGCAGTTCTTAAGTTATGAATAAGGTTGTTAAGTGAAACCAGCTTTTCCCCGTGGACTGGTCAGAAAATCGCAAAATGTGACCCCGGGACACTACAACCGTCATAAATATGAGACAGTTGCCAAGCATCTGAATCATTATGTGACCGTGGGGATGCCACAACTTGAAAAACAGTCGTAAATCAGTTTTCTCAATGTGTTGTAACTTCAAACGGTCACTGAATGAACTGTTGTAAGTCAGGGACTACCTGTAAAGCAGGAGAAAATATTCTCCTTCTCCAGAATGCAGTTTTGGCCTCAGAAGGAGCAAATCCCTTCCTATTAAATAATGATAATTAAATGTTACCCACCCTGAATTAAAACAACAACAACAATCCCATCAACTGAAGTCTGTTTTAAAAATAATCCCAGGTTTGGATTTGCAATAACGCAGCTCACCACCAGGGGGACATCTAAGAGGACCGCTGCCCTCTGCTGGTAGTTTGGAAAATGGCAGCCTGTATCTGCGACAGCCTTAATTTCATTCCCAATGGAGGGCTGGGGAAATAGGGTCCAAGGCAGCCCCCTTTGCATGCAGAGAAGCGCCAGGCTGTGTAGGAAATAAAATGGTGACGCTCTCCACATTAAAAAACAGCTCGCGGTAGCAAAATCTCCCTTGGCTGCGTCCTCGTGGTAATCAAACCCCCTGCCCCATTTCTGAAGGAAAGTATCACATCATGGCGGGTGGGTGGGCTGGAAATGGGGACGTGGAAGCCGGGCTCCTCAACGCTCCCCAGACAGCAACATAGACAATAAATACCCCTTTTCCCATCCAGCGTTTCAGTACTCGCCCCCTTCCCGCCCGCCCCCCTTTCCGGCTGCTACGAGGGGGGGTCGTGGCAAATGGTGGGGATCTTGGCTTTGGGGGGACGGGAGGAGGACCCCGAAGAAGAGGAGGAAGAGGAGGAGCTGCTGCTTCGTCGAGCCTCAGCCCCGGTGCTGGACATCTTCAGCTTGCGCCGTTTGGCCAGAGGGGCGTTTTCCACACTTTTCAGAAAAAAACCTTCGCGCTTTCCCTTATTGAAGGCCTAGGCGACGAGAGAGAGAAAAAATGTTATTTTAATTTTTTTATATATGCCAAAAGAAAGGATAGCCTTCTATTTCCTTTTTTTTTAAAATCGTTTGTTTATATATTTTCACATTGCATACCCTGTTTCCCCCAAAATAAGACCTAACTGGGAAATGGCATGATTTCTCACGATTCTTGTAATATAAGCCCTACCCCAAAATAAGCCCCAGTTAAGATTGTCAATCAATGGATGCATTCAGTACCGTATTTCCCTGAAAACAAGACCTAAATGGAAAATAACTCCTAATGCATCTTTTGAAGCAAAAATTAATACAGGTAAAGGTAAAAGTTCTCCTCCCACGTATGTGCTAGTCGTTCTTGGCTCTAGGGGGCAGTGCTCATCTCCGTACAATCACACCTCGTCCCATCCCATCCGTCCCCTCGGGGGGGGGGAAACAACAAATCCCCCAGCCTCAAAACTGGTATACCCTCACCATAAACGTCACATTCACGCCCGTTCGCACGGCGGGCCCCGAGCTCTCGAGGATGTCCGGTGTCATGAGCGGCGTGGACGAGAGGGCGCTGCCATCTTGGAGCCACTCGCTGTACCGTAAGTTGGACATTTTCAACCGCTTGGCGGGGTCAACCGTCAGGAGACCTGGCCAAAGACAGACAGACGAGATTAAAATCACAAAACACGGGATTCACTGAACAACCTTTTCCCGGGGCTGCCGTAACGTCGAATGGCCACTCAATGGACATCTGTAAACCGAGGATAATCTGGTAAAATTGAAAACCCTCGTGGGTTGGAAAAACACGGCTGCTACGATGCAGAAGTTGCTCAACTGGTGAAAGCTCTGCTTCCTTCTTCGCCGTGAGATGGAGGTTTTTTCCACCAACCGACAGGCGGTTTTACACAACACGCCTGAACTCAATTAACCTTTTCTCTACATCTCAAACCACGCATTTAATCCTAAAGTCGCCCGAACAGGCTGGGTTTGCACAGCAAATGCCACAGGGGCGCAGTGGTTAGAGTGCGGTACTGCAGGCTACTTCTGCCGGCTGACTGCAATTTGGCAGTTCTAATCTTCCCAGGATCAAGGTTGACTCAGCCTTCCATCCTTCCGAGGTCGGTCAAATGAGGAGCAAGATTGTTGGGGGTCAAGAGGCTGACTCTACAAACCACTTAGAGAAGGCTGTAAAAGCACTGTGAAGCGGTATATAAGTCTAAAAGTGCTATTGCTATTTTTCTTCCTTCCTTCCTGTTAGAAGGCAGTATTTCAGGCAAACTCTGCCCGCAGCCAGCAGTTCGATCCTGACCAGCTCAAGGTTGACTCAGCCTTCCGTCCTTCCGAGGTCGGTCAAATGAGGACCCAGGTTGTTGGAGGTTGACCTGACCCGATTTAAGCGTGTTGTTGTGTCCCCGCAATGCTCTTCCCCCTGGAAGGTCTCCCCATTCCCACGCCCGGCTGTCCATCTCCCCCTCACCTCGAACAAGCTCCTTGGCCTCTTCGGACACATTCTTCCAAGCTTCGCTCTCCAGGGAGAACTGCCCTTCCTTGATTTTGTGCATGATGTCGGCCGCATGGCTGATCGCGCTGCCTTCCTGGCTACTGTGGAAGGGGACCTGGCCAGACAGCATGGTGTACTGGAAGGGAGGAGAAGGCAAATGAGCAGAAGGAGAGACACACACGGCAACGTCACGTCTCCCCGATACTACTTGCAGCTTCGAAGGGTGGTGGTAAAAGGGACGCCCCCTCGAGAAGATTAAATAGGGAGATTTCCCGCTTTGGCTGAATGGTGCCTTCAGCCCATTGACTGTCTTGAGCCCCTGGTTCCCCTCAATGACCCCCCCTCCAACAATTACAAAATCTGTGGGGTCCTTGGGGCTCTGGGCTTGGTTTTTTTTTTCCTGCAGGCGTTTCATGACCCAAATGTCTGCAAGAAAACAAGGCAGCTCAGAGACCACTAAGGGACCCCCTCGTTTATAACCTGTCTACCGTACGCAAACGGCTTGGTGGAACGACTTCCCCCATCCCTTTTGACAAGCTCAACCTACCAAGATCACCCCCAGGCTCCAGAGATCACAAGATTCATCGTAGCCTCCGTCCTGCAAAAGTTCGGGGGCCGCGTACTGGAGGGTAAAGCAGGGGGTCTGCATGGGCTGCGAATTTTGAGGGCAGAGGCGGGCAAAGCCGAAGTCGATCACCTTCACGGGGGCGCCCTCCGACTCGTCTGCGTAGAGAATATTCTAGGAGCAAAGGGACAACAGAATTACAGGTAGACCTCGACTTACGGCAGTTCACCCAGCGATCATTTGAATTGGCAACAGCGCTGAAGACAGTGATGATGGGGTGTTTTTCACACTTACGATGGTGATTCACTTGGCCCACGTGGCAAGAAAAGTCATAAAAAGAGGACAAAACCCACTCAAGAACTTTCTAACTTAGCAACATAAAGCTGTCAAGATTCCAAGTTCTGTGGTCAATAAAGTGAGGAGCCAAAATTGTTGGGGGCAAGAGGCTGACTCTGTAAACCCCTTAGAGGGGCTGTAAAGCGGTATATAAAATCTAAGTGCTATTGCTATCTTATAATTCAATTTTAAAGCAAAAAAAAGGTGTGTCGGGTTAAAAACAGAAAACCTTTTTAAATGCAGTTTTGGGCTCTTTCACCAAGCACCTTCCCTGGGAGCCCAGCCTCCCCTTTTCCTTGCGTACCTCGGGCTTGAGGTCCCGATGCACCACTCCCGAGTCGTGCATGAAGCTGACGGCGGAAACCAAGCTGCGCATGATCTGGCTGGCTTCCGATTCGCTGAAGTGTTGCTTCTTCTTGATCCGGTCCAGGAGTTCCCCGCCCCTCAGCAATTCCATCACCAGGTACGTGTGATACTACGGATAAAGAAGGACAAAAAGGGACCTACAGCGGTGCCTTGGTGCCTTGTTGTGGCCCCGCCAGCGGCTAGCTCTGCTCAGCAGCAGAGTCAGACATTGAGGAGGTTGGGGAGGAACATGGGCCGGTCCTGGGGGCTGAGGAAAGCTCTGCTTCGGAGGCAGAGAGGGAGCTAGGCAGCAGTGAGGCAGAAGAACAACTGGAGCCTGTTCCCAGTGTGTGCATGCGCAGAGCTGCCAGAAGACAAGAACAACTAAGAAAGCAGCGGGAAGAGAGAATGGAGCTGTCAGAGAGAGAGAGAGACAGAGGCGGAGCCTGGGCCGTCCGTCAGCCCTTAGATGGAGAGTCAACAGCCCCCAGGTCTGGAGGTGGCCGATGAGGAAGAGGAGGAACAGCTTGGTCCAATGCTTGACACGCAGATATGCA
Organism: Natrix helvetica; assembly: GCF_964273705.1. Taxonomy (NCBI): domain Eukaryota; kingdom Metazoa; phylum Chordata; class Lepidosauria; order Squamata; family Natricidae; genus Natrix; species Natrix helvetica. The sequence goes on from NC_138563.1 coordinate 4,311,244, forward strand.
TAAGGCAGAGGAGAGGAGAGCAGTGGAAATCTATGAGCCGGTCCTTGGGACGGAAGAGCTACCGCTGCATGCGAAGCCCCACCTTAGCTCTGGGGATAAAAGGCAGGGGGCAGAGATGAATAGATGTGGCAGACAACTATTCATCTCCCTTCTGGCCGGACTTGTTAGCCTGCGGTGAGAGAGAAAGTTTTTGTCGGCGCTCCTAATAAAGGGAACTTTTTGTTAACTACAAAGGGCTTGTGTTTGGGATCTGAGTCAAAAGAAACCTCAGGATCCAACCTCTTCATCCTTAACTAGATTGCATTTCTCGAATGGCTTCCTCTCCAAGAACGAGGATCCTCACCTGGTCCTGATGAACGTCGTGAAGTTTGACGATGTTCGGGTGGGTTTCGCAGATCTGCAGAGCCGCCACCTCTCGCTGGGTGTTGACTTCCATCCTGCACCGGGAAAAAGGAGGAGAAAGATTCCACTGTCCATCGCAGCTGATTGAAGGTAAAAAGGTAAAATTTCCCCTCGCGCCTAGGTGCTAGCCGTTCCCGACTCTAGGGGGCGGTGCTCATCTCCGTTTCAAAGCCGAAGAGCCAGCGCTGTCCGAAGACGTCTTCGTGGTCATGTGGCCGGCATGACTCAACGCCGAAGGCGCCCGGAACGCTGTTCCCTTCCCACCAAAGGTGGTTCCTATTTTCCTACTTGCATTTTCTTTCGTGCTTTCGAACTGCTAGGTTGGTGGAAACTGAGACAAGTAACGGGAGCTCGCTCCGTTACGTGGTGCTGAGATTCAAACTGCCCAACTGCTGCCCTTTCTGATCAACAAGCCCAGTGTCTTAACCACTGAGCCCCCACGTCCAATTCCACAACTATAAAGTTCCCTTACCCCCCCCATCTCGTAGCCTTCGCACCCCATCATTCCTCCCTCCATTTTCCACACAGCACCAGTTTTAACCTGGTGACAGCCTCTTCAGCTACCTTAACGGCACCGCTGACCTCGCCAAAGGGAGAATTCTTAATTTCAGGGATTCGAACACGAGCCCCATCAGGAGCTAGAAAGTTTTCTCAGTCTTCCCACGCCTTGCGCCGTGTTCTCTTTGACGCGGGGGAGCAACAGGACTGAAAATGGATTTTTTCTTTGCTGACTGATATTAATAGCCCAAGCCACCCACTTAAATCTGGCTCAAGATTTGACTGAGTTCTTCGCCGTATAGATGAATTTCAGCTGTTGCAGGTTTGAATAGGAACAAAGGCCCCTTTAAAAGGCGGGGTGATAGAAGGCATTTCCGATTGGCTGCTTCCATCAGTCCCTCCTGATTGACTGAGACCGTGAGTATAAATGCGCCTGCTCACAGACTCCCTGAGGCATTTTGCGTCTGGGTCAGAAACCCGAGATCAACTTGGCATAAAAAGAACCAAAAATAAAAAATAAAATAAAAATAACAAAACAACCAAACAAAATAAATAAAAAATAAATAATATAATAATTTATATTGTATAATAAATAATAATAAAATAAAAAGAACCAAATAATAAAATAAAAATAACAAAACAACAAAATAAAACAAATAAAATAATAAATAAATAAAATAATAAATGAATGAAATAATAAAATAAATATAATATAAAATAAATCTAAAACATAAAATATGAAAATATAAAACGAAATGTAAAATACATATAAAATAATATAAAATATTATAAAATATGATATAAAACATAAATCTGAAATGGGAAATATAAAAAATATGAAATATGAAATAAAAACAAAACATAAATATGAAATAAATATAAAACATAAAATATGAAATGAATATATAAAATCACATACAAAATAAATATAAAATAAATCAAAGACAAAATAAATATAAAATAGAACCTTTCTGGGTGGATGAGGCTAGCGAGTGGCAAGAAGCCCTTTGGAGAAAGGAAATAAAAATTGACTACCTTTTGCTGATGATTTTGACCGCAAATTCCGTCCCGTTTTGTCGATGTTGGCAACGGCGGCAGACGGAGAAGCTTCCTTCCCCCAGTGGGGGCTCCACCAAATCCATCTCATATTTTTGGAAGAACGAAGAATCCTGAGAGAGAGAAAGGAGAGAGAGAAGCAGGGAGTTAGTAAGTGAGACAGGTGATTCTTGCTCTTAGCTTTGCAAGTAGAATCACTTCATTTGGCTTCTAAATGACCTCAAATGCTTACAAACTCTATGGATGCAATTAATACCTGGACTCTCGTGAAAACTTTTGACTTTCAACTTCTTGGAAGGCTGGCGATTTTCTACCGATAGTCCTTGACTTACGACCATAAATCACTCCAAAATTACAGTCGTAAGCCCAGGCAGCTGATCACTGGCCTACGGCCCTGGCCCCCTCTCTGCCTCCGACACAGAGCCCTCATCAGAGCCTTCCCCAGACTCCAGGACTGGCCCAGGTTCCTCCCCAACCCTCCTCACTCTCCAACTCTGCTCCCAGCTCTGCTGGTGGGTCACAACAAAAATTTGCCCCACTCTGCTATGGCTTCCTGCTTCTCCTTCTGAGGACAATTCCCCCCCTTGCCTTCATCATGGCACTGCGGGCCACCGCAGACCTTCCGGGACGCTCTCCGTCGTACGCTGCCTCAAGTATGTCAGCGGTCACAGCATTACGGTTGAAGAGGATTGACGGGGCGATGAAGGAATATCCCTTTTGGAGAGAAAAACCAGAAACAGCGTTGTGAGATGATTGCTGCCCAGCTTTTGAGAGAAACAGTTGTGGGAATTTGGTATGTTTAGTCAAATGAAGAATTTGGGGGTACAGCAGCGGGATGGACTAGAAGGCCTCCAAGGTCCCTTCCACAACTCTGTTTTTCTGTATTCTGATTTGCACAAAACAGCAATCAGAACCACAAGGTTGACATCAGGGCATCAATCTTCCATCACTCATCGTTTATTTTTCTGACCCGTTCGTCTTTCATTGGGAGAATCAAAATTCAAAGTGAATGGAGCACCCAAATTTTGTTCACATGACACCCCCCACCTCAAGGATGCTGCAATAGTTCATCAGTCCATCATATGCCACTTTTTTGAGGGCCTGTTGTAACTTTGAAAAGTTGCTAAATATATGATTGTAAGTCGAGAGCATTCTCACATAGAAGGTGAGTATCTCGTTTTGAACTATTAAGAGGACCCCAGTTCCTGGGGTGTCATTTCGCCCAAAGGACCCCTGAAATTTCACCCTGGCTGCAAGAAAACTACACACACCGTCGCTGGCTGGTTGCTAAGGAAAAGGAGGAAGTTTGAAAGAACATTTTGAAACTCGCCAAGCAAAAAAAAAAAATCTAGTCCTCCACAATGAAAAAAACCTGCACTTTTATTCTGTTCCAGCGTCTTTGCAGACGAGTAAGTTCGTGCAAGGCGCTTCCTGAAATGATTTTAGATTGTGAAAAAAAACCCAGCTTGTTTCAAAGCGAAAACCACAATTTTTCTGGCCGCAATTTTTTAACCGCTCGGAAAGATCTTTTTTTCAAGATCTCTCCGATCACTTTCCTTCTCTCCGCGGCTTAAGTTCATTTCATTCTCCCTCGTTCCAGTTATTTGGGGTCCCTTGTCCAGGAAGTTTGATTACGTAGAAAAATCCCAACGCAGCGAAATGACAATTTGGACCAATGAATTTTAAATTGTATTGCCTTGAACTTACAACTTCCCAAGGTGCCTGTTCTGGGACTGGGGTCTGAGGCTGATTAGCCTGATGTTTTCCTTACCCTTAAAGTTCATTTTGTCAATAGGTTAACTCTAAAAATCGAAGAAAAAGGAGACTCGGAATATTTTGTGACCTGGGAACTTTTTCTACATATGGTTAGTTGACAGATACAGAGGTTAAATGAGTGGATTTATGTGAAATATGGACTACACGAGAAAGAAAAAATGATTAGCAAATATTTTGATGGGTAAAGGTAAAGTTCCCTTCGCACATATGTGCTCATCGTTCCCGACTCTAGGGGGCAGTGCTCATCTCCGTTTCAAAAGCAAAGAGCCAGCGCTGTCCGAAGACGTCTCCGTGGTTATGTGGCCGGCAGGACTCAACTCCGAAGGCGAATGGAACGCTGTTCCCTTCCCACCAAAGGTGACTCCTATTTTTCTACGTGCTTTTGGACTGCTAAGTTGGCAGAAGCTGGGACAAGTCACGGGAGCTCACTCCATTACGCAGCACTAGGGATTCAAACCGCTAAACTGCCGACCTTTCTGAACAAGTATCTTAGCCACTGATCATATAATCATTTGATGATTATATAATTGATTTTATAATGGAAGATAATATACTTTTCAACAATTTATATAATTGTATATATGCTTATACGTGCATGATTATAATGTTATGATGATGTTTATATGTTAACAGGTTGGCACCTAGAAAACACACTGTTCAATCTAGAAATGGAATTTATGATATAAAACAATAAAAATATTTAATAATAATAATAAAAGTTCATTTTGCCACAAATATTATTACTGATAGAACACGATCGCCGGGATTAACACATCACCAACCGATTGCTGCAAATATTAAAATCTTTTCACAAATGCTTGTTTGCAATGAACCCTAGCCAATGACTGAGAGAGTCCTCGAGTTACGACCGCCTGCCTATGCCGGTTATAATGACATCTGATTTTCTGGTGCTTTTTTGCGGTGGCCGTTAAGTGAACCAGTGGTCGTAATTGTGAATGCTGCAGTGGTTCCAACGAACCCACTGTTCGTTGTTTTTGTTACTTTTGCCGCAATTTTGTCGTAATCCTTACTAAGTGCTGGGTATTTTTTTAAAAAAAATCCTAAAACGAGGTCTGCCATCTGCAATACCATTGGAAAAGATGGCATTTGTGGGGAGGGACGCACCTGGAAGACACGGTCTAGGCTGGGAGGGGTGCCCGCCGGAGAGTAGATGGGCTCCAAGCTGGTGAATTCTTCGGCAAAGTTTCGCACGTCCAACTCGTGACGAATGAGGGGTTTAAACGGCGGCCTGATCCGGCGTGCTGCTAATTCATCCCAGTCCAAGACCTGGAGGGGAGGAAAAAATAATTGGGGAGAAGATATAACTAGGCTGCAGAGATAAACCAACTCAATGTTGCTCAACCTCAACAATTTCAAGATGGGTGAACTTCAACTCCCAGAATCCCCCGGTCAGCACACATGAAGATGGGTGGACTCCAACTCCCAGAATCCCCCAGCCAGCCTGCTTTAAGATGGGTGAACTTCAACTCCCAGAATCCCCCAGTCAGCACACATGAAGATGGGTGGACTCCAACTCCCAGAATCCCCCAGCCAGCCTGCTTTAAGATGGGTGAACTTCAACTCCCAGAATCCCCCAATCAGCACACTTGAAGATGGGTGGACTCCAACTCCCGGAATTCCCCAGCCAGCCTGCTCTCCCAATCCTTGCACGCACGATTCTCCAGGGAATGGACTCGGGAGGGGAAGGCTGGCCAGGAATCCAGCCTGCCCAACGTCTCCAAGGTGGGCGCAGAACTCGCAAACCTTACCCTGAAGAAGGGGTGCTCTTTAATCTCCTGGGCCCCCATCGGGCCGGACCCCAAGCGTTTCTTGGGGTCTTTGCACAGGAGCTTCTGGAGGAGGTCGCGAGCGTCGTGGCCGATGAGCGACGGGAAAGGTGGGCTGCACTTCAGGATCCGTCTAGAATAGAATTGCACTTAGACTTATACACCGCTTTGCAGTGCTTTGCAGCCCCTCTCTAAGCGGTTTACAGAATCAGCCTCTTGCCCCTCACAATCCGGGTCCTCATTTTAATGACCTCAGAAGGACGGAAGGCTGAGTCAACATTGAGCCGATCAGGATCGAAGTTCCTGGCTATGGGGAGAGTCAACCTGCAATGCTGCGTTCTAATCACTGGGAAAGATGGAAGGAAGGAAAGGCAATAGCAATAGCCCTTAGACTTACATACCACTTTACAGTGCTTTTACAACCCTCTCTAAGTGGTTTACAGAGTCGGCCTCTTGCCCCCCAACAATCTGGGTCCTCCTTTGACCCACCTCGGAAGGACGGAAGGCTGAGACAAACCTTGAGCCTGGTGAGATTCGAACTGCCAAATTGCAGGCATCTGGCAGGCAGCAGAAGTCGCCTGCAGTACCGCTCTCTAACCACTGCGCCACCAAGCCTCAAGAAGTTGGAAGGAGCAGGGGACAAATTCCTTTGAAGAACTTCCGTCGCTCTTGTATCTGGATTGGTTTTGCCCCTCATTTCATCGGCTACCCGCCCCCCCCTCCTCCCTGTCTCCCCAAATCTTCCCGTTCGCCCCCACCTCACCTGGAGACCTCCGCCTGCGAGTTCTTCTCCCCTTCGAGCGTAAAAGGGGACGCACCCGTCAAAAGCTCAAAAACCAGGATTCCTAAACTCCACCAGTCCACAGACTGCAAAGGGGAGAAAGAGAGAGAGGGAGGGAAGGAGGAAGAGAGAGAGAGAGAAAGTCAACGGGACTGAACTGGTAGAATGCAGGCGGTTCTTGACTTACAACCGTCTACCTAGCGACTGCTTGAAGTTCTAACGGCATTGAAAAAAGGGACGGACAGACGGTCCTCACGTTTACGACTGACACTTAACAACTGTGTGATACGTTTAACAACTGGCAAAAGCAAGGTCATAAAATTGGGATGATGATTTGCTTAACAACTGTGCTGCTTAGCCATGGAAATGCTGGTCCCCATTTTGGTTGCAAGGTCGAGGATTACCTGTATTCCCACTTTGCTGTCTTCCACTTGCTCCCCCTAAGTATGTCTCCCACTCTATTAGAAAAAGCCTTCCCCACACTGACTTTTATCCAAAGCTTCTGCGCAGATAAATTAATGCTGCCTCCCTTTTTTTCCCCCCCCCCTCGATACTTGTGAAATTTGCTTTCTGGCCTGTTGCAGAGAATTTTACGCCAACCTTCTCACCTTCCCGTGTCCACTTTTGCTGCGTACTATCTCGGGGGCCATGTATTCGATGGTGCCGCAAAATGAGAAAGTCCGTTCTTTCTGTGGCAAGGGGAAAGAAGAAAGGGATGGAAGGAAGGGGACGGAAAGAAGGAAGGAAAGAAAAATGAAAGAAAGAAAGAGGAAGGAAGGAAAAAGAAAGAAAGAGAGAAAGAAAGGAAAAGGAAGGAAGGAAAAGAGAAAGACACAGACAAACAAAGAGGAATGGAAGAAAGAGAAAGAAAAGAAAAATAGGATGAAAGGAAGAAAAGAGAAAGGAAGAAAGGAGAAATGAGAAAAAGAAAGAAAGGAAGAGAAAGGAAGTAAGGAAAGGATTAAGGCAGACAGAAAGAAAGAAAGGGAAAAAAAAGAAATAGGATGGAAGGAAGAAAAGGAAGGAAGGAAGGAAGGAAGGAAGAGGAAGGAAAGAAAGAAAGGAGAAAGGAGAAAAAGAAAGGAAGGAAAAGATTAAGGCAGACAGAAAGAAAGAAAGAAAGAAAGAGAAAGAAAAAGAAAGGATGAAAGGAAAGAAAGAGAAAGGAAGGAAGCAAAGAAAGGATAAAGAAGAAAAAGAAAGGAAGAAAAAGGAAGAAAGGAAAAGATTAAGGCAGAAAGAAAGAAAGAAAGGGGAAAAAAGAAAGAAATAGGATGGAAGGAAAGAAAGAAAGAAAAGAGAAAGAAAGAAAAAGAAGGAAGGAAGGAAAAAAATGAATTTTGATGACAATCAATAAAGAGGCACATTTTGTGCAGCCAGAAGACTGAAGAAGGGAAGAAAGCAGCAACCAGATCAGAATTGAGGATTATCTCATCCAGGGGTCTCCAAATTTGGGAATTTGTGGACTTCAACTCCCAGAATTCCTCAGCCAGCCACGGGGGAATTCTGGAAGTTGAAGTCCACACATCTTCTAGATTGCTGGCTAAAGCTGGTCTTCATTGCCTGATGCCCCACCCCTTACAAAGACTCAACCCACCCACCCACCCCACCCCACCTACCACCATTCCCAGGAACCAGACAACCACGGATGCCATTTAGGGGAAGAAGGGAGCTTCTCAGGACAATCCGAACTCACATCCTCCGTCACAAATTCTTTGCTCAGGCCGAAGTCGGTCAGCACCACGTGACCCTCGTTGTCCAGCAGGATATTCTCCAGCTTCACGTCCCGATAAATGATGCCAAGCTGAGGAATGAGAAAGGCACCTCTTTGGCCCCTTGCGCCAACGACAACACTACAATCATCAGACAAGGCCCCCACCCAGGGGTGGCATTCACTTCCTAAGGTAAAAGGTAAAGGTTCCCCTCGCACATATGTGCTAGTCGTTCCCGACTCTAGGGAGCGGTGCTCATCTCCGTTTCAAAGCCGAAGAGCCAGCGCTGTCCGAAGACGTCTCCGTAGTCATGTGGCCGGCAGGACTCAACGCCCAAGGCGCACGGAATGCTGTTCCCTTCCCACCAAAGGTGGTCCCTATTTTTCTACTTGCATTTTTTTACGTGCTTTCGAACTGCTAGGTTGGCAGAAGCTGGGACAAGTATTCTATTCTATTCCAAAATTTTATTCTATTCCAAAATTCTATTCTATTCTATTCCAAAATTATATTCTATTCTATTCCAAAATTATATTCTATTCCAAAATTATATTCTATTCTATTCCAAAATTCTGTTCTATTCCAAAATTATATTCTATTCTATTCCAAAATTATATTCTATTCTATTCCAAAATTCTATTCTATTCCAAAATTCTACTCTATTCCAAAATTCTACTCTATTCTATTCCAAAACTCTATTCTATTCTATTTTATGTTCTGTGCTTCAGTTCAGGGGAGATGGGCGGCCTAGAAGATTTAAGCAATGGGCAAATGAAAGAGTTCTCACCTTGTGGAGGTGCTCGATGGCCAAAATGATCTCCCCGCTGTAAAACCGTACTTCCTCCTCCGAGAAATGGTCCCGTTGGTACAAGTGAGTGAACAGCTCCCCTCCGCTCACGTAATCTAGGAAGGAAGCCGCGGGAGAGGCTCGGATCTGAACCCTTAGTGCGGACAAATGTCCCCCCGCCCCCACCCCCTCCAATCCCGTCCTCCCCTTTCTCTCCTCGGGCCCCGATTCCCCCCACCTACCGAGAATCAGGTGGAGCTTGGAGTCCGTCTGGAAGGCGTAATGCAGCGTCACGAGGAAAGGCGACTGGCGGACGTGCTCCAGGACAGTTCGCTCGGTCCGCGTGTGCTCGGTTGTCTTGGCTTTGGCGACGATGGCCGCTTTGCGGAGGACTTTCATTGCGTAAAGCTTGTTGGTGTCGTGGCCAGTTAGTTTACGGACCAGGAACACCTTCCCGTAGGCTGAAGTGCAGAAGGAAAAGCAATAAGCGGCGTTGGACGTAGCGGGTGGTTCTCGCTTTCCAATGGTTTGTTTAGTGACCGAAGCTACGACAGCACCGAAACAAGCAACTTACGGCCGTTTCTCACACTGACGGCCAGAGCGCCATCCCCGGGATCAAAATTAGGACGCTTCGCACCTGGGTCCTATTTATGATGGCTGCGGTGTTCCCGGGGTCACGTTACCCCCTTTTGCAACCCTCTAACCTGCACAGACTCACTTAACAACCGTGTGACTAATCTAGCACAGGGACTCAACTTCACAACGGTGGCAAGAAATGTCGTAAAATGGGGCAAAATTCACTTTTTAACAAATGTCTTGGTTAGCAACGGAAATTTGGGGCTCAGCGGCGGTTGTAATTTGAGGACTACCTTGTATTTCGTTTCCCTTCCAGCTCTGCTTTTCAATCCCTCCCCCTGAATCAAGAGTGAAAATTGGCAGCAATTTCAAGATTCTTAATGGGTTGTTTTTTTAACCAAAGGGAAAAAAATGCTCTGTCTATTATTAGGCAGAGGGAGGGAGGGAGGGCGAGAGAGAGACAGAGAGAGAGAAAGAGACAGGGAGAGAGAGAAAGAGAGAGAGACAAACACAAAGAGAGAGACAGAAAGAGACAGAAAGACAGAGACACAGAGAGAGAGAGAGAGAAAGACGGGAATATTAGCTAAAAACCTTATAAATCTGGTTTGCACTTACCTCCGGTCCCCAAAACTTTGAGCAGTTCGAAATTTTCCATCCCCACTTTCTCCTCATCGTGCCCGGTTAAATTTGCTAAGCGGGGAAAGAGAGACAAAAACGCCCGTGTTATCCCGCCGATAAAAGAATCCGAAATCCAGACTATTTTTAATTCCAGCCCAAGAATTTAAACCCAAATTATATTCCGCGCACAAAATCCTAACCTTGGAAGGGCACACAGAGGTCATGTAGCCCAACCCTCTCCCCTTTTCACGGCAAGATCGTCTCTGAGCTCCCAGCCTGGGTTTGAGGACTAGAATCTTTGCCAATGTTATTTGGAGCCACATGCTTTTTCAGTCTGGGACTGTTCCAAGGAGCAGTTCCAGAATTTGTAGTCTCAAGAAAGAAAGAAAAAACGATTTGACCATTCAAGAGACAAGAGAACAAGTGGTATAATAGAATAACAGAGTTGGAAGGGACCTTGGAGGTCTTCTAGTCCAAACCCCTGCTTAGGCAGGAAACCCTACACCACGCTAGTCCTCAAGGCTTCTGGGGAGCTCAGAGAAATCAAAACAACCAATTGCAAGAAGGGGAAAATGAAAATATTTAAGGGGTGGGCAGCAGAGTTATCCCCTTTTATCCCCCTAAGCACAAAGATTGGTTTGGATGATTTGAAAAGATGCCTTCAAGAGAATTGCGAAACATATCTGTTTCTTTTTAAAAGCAACATTTTATTTATTTATGTATGAGAAGAGTGCCAAAGCAGGGGAAATAGTAAGCTTTCTAAAGTAAGGGAAACAAAGTTTCCTTAAAAGCAGTTATGAAAACAAGCACTATAGAATAGAATAAAATAGAATAGAATAGAGTTGAGTAGAATAGAATAGAATAGAATAGAATAGAGAGTAGAGTAGAATAGAAAATAGAGAATAGAATAGAGAGTAGAATAGAGAGTAGAATAGAATAGAATAGGAAATAGAATAGAACAGGAAACAGAATAGAATAGAAAATAGAAGAATAGAATAGAGTAGAATAGAAAATAGAATGGAATAGAAAATAGAATAGAACAGAACATAGCCTGATCCCCCAAAATAAGACCTCCCCGAATAATAAGCCAATCGGGTTTTTGAGCGCACGCTCAAAATAAAAATAATTTTGTACCCCCAAAATAATGCCTCCCCCAAAATAAGGCCAAGTGCTTATTTCGGGGGTCAAAAGAAAATAAGACCATGTCTAATTTTGGGGGAAACACGGATAGCATAGCATAGCATAACATAGAACATAACAGAATATAGAATAGAACTTAATAATAGAATAGAACAGAACAGAATTCAATTCTTTATTGGCCAAGTGTGATTGGACACACAAGGAATTTGCCTCTGGTGCATAAGCTCTCGCTTGTACATGCAAACAACAAAGTGACAGGTCACAGACCATAAATCATAGTTACAATCACTCATCATAAGATACAAACAAGCGATAAAGATCACTTTACCAAAAACTTCTAGTACAGGCCTCTTGAAAAAAAAAAGTCAAAAGAATGGATCTTCAACAATAACCATCGCCACAAATAACAACAGGGCTATATAATAATAACACACTCCTGCTATTCATTCCTAGTGAATGCTGATCAGAACGACCTCTAAGTTCTGTCAATCAACTAAATATAAATAAATACATTTGGTGTCCCCTGCAACTTCCTAGACTCCCCCGGTAATTCCCAATCTTTAGGCTCATGGTACTTAAGTAATTAATTACTAATTAATTAAACTAACTTTACTGGATTTAGAGGCTACCTGACTGCCCAGCGCTGGCATTTTGGCTTCAGCAGACTGAATTTATTATACAGGCTTTATTTCAGACATCTAGTTGGGGTCTTATTGTTGTTTTTCCTGTAATTTTTAGCTTCAACGCTATTTTTTAAAAATGTTAACAGCATCAGACCATCTTTTCCATAACCCTCTAACCCACTGCCCTGATTTATTAGTTTAATTTATTTTTTTGAACTAAAAGCAGGGATGGCCAGCTCTAATTGGTAGTCCGTAAGAGGCAGTGCTTCTCAACTCAGCAACTTTAAGCTGGGTGGACTTCAATTCCCAGAATTCCCCAGCCAATTTACTTTAAGATGGGTGAAATTCAACTCCCAGAATTCTCCAGCCAGCGTGCTTTAAGATATGTGGACTTCAACTCCCAGTATCCCCCAGCCAGCACGCTTTAAGATGAGAACTTCAACTCCCAGAATTCTCCAGCCAGTGTGCTTTAAGATATGTGGACTTCAAACTGCCCAAGGAGCTGCTGATTCTGTTCTACAGAGGAATTATTGAGTCTGTTATCGCTATAACTATCTGGTTTGGCTCTGCAATCCAACAAGAGAGACACAGACTTCAGAGGAGAATCAGAACTGCAGAAAAAACAATGGCTACCAACTCATCTTCCATTGAGGACCTGCACACTGCAGGAGTCAAAAAGACGGTCGTGAAAATATTTACAGACCCCTCGCATCCTGGACATAAATTGTTTCAACTCCTACCCTCAAAACGATGCTATAGGGCACTGCACACCAAGACAACTAGACACAAGGACTGTTTTTCCCCGAACGGCATCACACTGCTAAACAAATAATTCTCTCAACACTGTCAAACGATTCACTAAGGCTGCATTACTCTTACTATTAGTCTTCTCATCGTTCCCATCACCCATCTCCTCCCACTTATGACTGCAGGACTGTAACTTGCTTGTATCCTTACGATTTGTATTGATATTGTTTGTTTCCTGATTGTTTATTTGTACCCTCTGAGTATCATTAAGTGTTTGTACCTTGATGAAAGACAAGACGAAAAGGCAAGATACATTATCTTGTCTTTTGATGTACACTGAGAGCATCTGCACCAAAGACAAATCCCTTGTGTGTCCAATCACACTTGGGTAATAAAGAAGAAAGGAAGAACTCCCAGAATTCCCCAGCCAGCACTGTGGCTGGTGAATTCTGGGAATTGAAGTCCACCCATCTTAAAAGTTGTTGAGGTGGGTTGAGCCAGGACGTCCCAAGGGACCCTCTCACTGCCTCCTCATCGCTGGAACCTTTGCTCACACACAAATCACACCTCCCCACCCAATTCCCTGGGGAGTCACCCCATTTCCGGGCAGGTGAATCATAAGTTAGCCAACAGGCGGTGAAGCGAGCCTATACTTGCCTACCACCCCAAAGGGCCTCTTTTTCCAACCACACGTAGAAAACACGGCCCTCGCTTAAATCTTCCTCGGCTGATGAGATCCCAAAGGGAGTCGTGGGTTTTCCCCACATTTTCTTTGCTCACACACCGGCCGTTCAGATCAGCTTCCCTGCGCGCCACGTGCTTCAAATTAAAAATTATATTAAAAAAAATAAATAAAAAATAGGGCCATTTTAAAACCATTTCCTTCTCCTTCGGGGTCTCTTGAGTAAAACCGTTCATGCACGCTAAAAGCAATCAGACCCACGCACGCACATTAGACGCCTCTTCTCTGCGAGTGGGTGTGCATAATCATCTTTGGAGAGCGGGGAATGCAACGAGGATTTCATTTTAATGCACGCCGATTAGCGTACATCCAAAGTGACAATAAAGTCTTTTATTCTATTCCATCCTACCTCGGCTGCTCTTTTCTCATTACGATTGGCAAAAATAGATTTTTTAAAAAAATTATTCCATCCAAAGGAGAAAACCCTAAATCCGAAAGAAATCACTTTACTGGCCCGTTTCGTGTCCCGTAAACCCATCTCTCCTACCAGACAACTCAGCAAACGCTTCCCACAAAACAAGCTCCTGTCCTTACGTCTTCCCGGGGCGTGCTGTCCTCAAAGGTAGACTGCCCTGCTAGCTGGAGGCTCCATTTCTGAAATCTTGACTGACAAATGTGAAAACCCTTGGCTTAAAAGGACACGCTTATTGCTCTATGACCCAGATTTATGATAATTAAGGAGCGGAAAGGAAGATCCTGCTGGGGGTGGGTGGGTGAGGGGTGTTGATTGACAAGCGAGGCACATGAAGAGGGGGTTGGGGCTATGCATTGTATACACCCACACCCGGGTTCAGATAATGTATTTAACCAGGCCAACCCAATGATAAAAGAACTGCCTTCAAACATGAATCAACTTAACTAGGCTTTTTTTTGACAGCTGGGAAAGAGACAGGCAGTGGCTTCCTTTCACGCTGCAGTTGTCCCATGTTTTTCACACTTGGCAACTTCAAGAGGTGTGTGTGTGTATAGACTCCCCACTCCCAGAATCCCCCAGCCGGCAAATCCAAACACTTCTCAAAAGTTGCCAGGTTTTGGAAAACACGGATCTGTAAGTGATCCCAAGATCGCCCAGGGTTATACAGAGGCGTCCAACCGGAAAATGGACAAAGGTGCATCCCTTGGCAGGCAAAAAATAAGGGGGGGGGAGGATTTTAAAAAGGGAGACCGGACAGCCACCCTGTCTGGATGGTATAAGGACCGTGATGGCAAACCTCTGTGATGGCACGCGAGCCGTGGGCCCAATTCAGCTGCGCCACACAGGCGGGCATGCCTTCCGTCGGCCAGCTGGTTTTCAGGTCTCTGCCACGGGGGGGGGGGGGGGGATGTGAATGCGGGGGGGGGAGCTGTGTGTGTATGCATGGGAGCCCCTCTTGCACGGGGGGGGGGGCACGTTGCATTTGGGGGGTTCAGGCGCGCACACTTTGGGCACTCCGTCCGGAAAAGGTTAGCCGTCTCTGGTATAGGATTTGCTGCTTGGGCAGAGGGCTGGACTAGAAGACCTCCAAGGTCCCTTTTCCAGCTCTATTCTGATTGATTGATTGATTGATTGATTGAAACGACACAAGGTCTCCTGCTTGAGCAGGGGGGGGTGGACTAGAAGACCTCCAAGGTCCCTTTTCCAGCTCGATTCTGATTAAACGGATATACCTACCGTACAGTTCAATACTGTAAGGAGGTTCAGATGCTGAAGGCAGAGTGGGAGGGGGGATGTTAAGCCGTGAAACACCCCACCCCAGAAGCAGCCTTCTGCGCCCCCTCCCACCACCCACCTGCTGCTGCCTGCAGGCGCCGCGGCTGCTCGCTAGCTCGAGCCCCCAGCCCGCCCCCACGTGCCAATCCCGACGGGGGTGGGCTGGTGATTCAGAAGCACACATAAACCCCCAACCACACACACACACACACACAAACGAGCCCCGGTTCCAGCTGGGCGGAGAGGCGGGGCTTGCCTCCATTCAGAGGCGGGGCTTCCCCCACTTTGAAAAATAACACTCGGCCAGGCCTGGCCAGCTCCAGCCTTTGCAAAGGGGGGGGTCGTCTGGCTGGGCTCTGGGGGTCCCGACGAGCCCGGGTTGGCACTGCCAGGCAGGCATTCCCCGTTTTGGCCCGGCTCTGCGTCCCATTCCTGCTTTGCAAAGCTAGAAAGGAGTGGGGGGGGTGGAAGCAGGAGTTACAGAAGCAACTGGTGGCTCGCCTTCCGGATATGGGGAGAGGGTCCCGCGAGCGACCCCTCCCTGCGCTCCTGGCCAGGGTAGCTTCCCAAGAGACGATGCCCGCGCCCTGCCTTCTCTGAAGCACCCCCTCCCCAATATCTCTTCTGCTACTGGGGCAGCCAGGGACCCCCTTCCCGATCCAGCGCTTCGCACCCAACTCGCCCCTACCCCAAGGCTGTCACCCCACCCTACTGGCGCGCCCCGGCTCGGCCCCAACTCCGCGGGCCTCCGCGCGCGGCCGCCTCCCCCCCTCCCTCCAAATATGGGGAGGGGGAGATCCGGCTGTGACCCTGACATTTCAACCCCCCCAGACCCACTGGAGACCCCCCTATTCCCCGCGCCCCGGCTTGGAGAGGCTTCAAGGGCGCGCGGTGCGCCCTAGGCGCGGCTGGCGTCTCCAAGGTCCCCTTGCGCTCCAACGGGGTGGGGACCCCTCGGTTGGGGGATCCGGGACCCTGGATCTCGGTACCGTTGGTCAGGGGCAGCTCCACCGTCTCCTCCTCGGTGCCGTCCTCCATGGCCGAGCCGTCTCCCTCCTCTTCCTCCTCCTCCTCCTCCTTCCTTCCCTCGCCTGTCTAGCGCTGCCTCCGCTCGCCTTACATGCTGCGGGCCGCGCACACGGCTTCCTGGTGCAGCCAGCGAGCGCCCGCCGCTGTCGCTGCCGCCGCCGCCTTCTCCTTCTCCAGGCCTGAGTCAAGAGGCAGGAATGCGCGAGAGGAGGAGGAGGAAGAGAGGAAGCGCAAGGCACAAAATCTGGGGACCCGCCCCGGGGAGGGCGAGGGGACCCCTTCCTGCCACCCACCCACCCACTCTCCCCGAAAGTTGCCCGCAGTTGTCACCCGCCGGAGAGGGGAGAAGAAAAAAAGCGCAGCGCTTTTTCATAGAAGCCCCCCCCTTTTTTTTGCAGGTTTGGGGGGGGGCAACCGGAGCGCTTCTTCCCTCTCCCGTCTGCAGCCCCCCTCCCTCTCCTTCCTGGGTGGGGAGGGGGGCAGTTTTGGGCCGCCAAGGGTCTGCTTCACCCCTTGGATACAGGCCGAAAAGACAGATACTTTAAGACACGTACAAAATGACAGAATACCAATGGCTAGAAAGGGGCCTTGGAGGTCGTCTAGTCCAACCCACTGCTCAAGCAGGAGAGCCTGTACAATTTCAGACAAATGGTTGCCTAATCTCTTCTTAAAAATCAATCAGAATAGACCTGGAAGGGACCTTGGAGGTCATCTAGTCCAGCCCCCTGCTTGAAGCAGGAGACCCTTACAAAATGACAGAATAACAGAGCCAAAAGGGACCTTTGAGGTCATCTAGTCCAACCTCCCCTCCCCCATTCAAGCAGGAGACCCTTACAAAATGACAGAATAACAGAGCCAAAAGGGACTTTAGAGGTCTTCTAGTCTAACCCCCTGCTCGAGCAGGAGACCCTTACAAAATGACACAATAACAGAGTCAAAAGGGACCTTTGAGGTCATCTAGTCCAACCCCCCCCCCCCCCCGCTCAAGCAGGCGACCTTTACAAAATGACAGAATAACAGAGCCAAAAGTGACTTTAGAGGTCTTCTAGTCCAACCCCTTGCTTGAAGCCTTCAGGGAAGGAGCGCCCACAACTTCTGGAAGCAAGCTATTAGTCAGAGAAGGTTGGGAGGAGGTCTGGATTTGCAGAGGGGGCTGCTCCCCCCTCCACCCCGGAATCCGCTTCTTTCCATTCAAAGTGGGAATTTGGGAGGGTGCGAAATAATCCGTTTCAATCTCCAATGTCCCTAACCCTTCCCACACTCACATAACAGAAAATCTGGTTGATGTAGAACTCGGGAAAATAAAAGCAAGCCCACTAAAGCTACAATCAGGTGAATGGCAGGCCAGAGAAGCGAGAGGGGAGGGGGCATCACTGCGAGGGGGGGTGGGAGAAGCCGGGAGCCCAAATGAAATTAATCGATCCTTGGAACGATCCTGAAATTCCAGTGGATTTATCTGCTTTCAGGAGACCTGCAGAAAGCTTCGTTGGTCTAGAAGTGCCTCTGTTCCCCATCCAAAAACATTACAATCAATAAACTTGGTGGTTTCCTTGCAGACGTTTTATGACCCAACTAGGTAACATCATCACTGCTAGAAGAGAGGGAGGGGTTTGTAGAGAGAAGGAGATGGAAGAGCAGGAGGGTTTGTAGAGAGAAGGAGATGGAAGAGCAGGAGGGCTGCGAGGTCTTTGATTCGCTCTGAGAATGGTGGTTTTCTTGCAGACGTTTCATGACCCAACTAGGGAATGCCATCCGTGCTAGTGGGGTTTGCTGCAAATGTTTCCTGTAGCACTGATGATGTTTGGGAAAGAAACATCTGCAAGAAAACAACCAGGTTCTGGTCCCGCCTTTGTCATGAAAGCCAGCTGGGTGACTTTGAGCCAATCGTCGGAAGACGGTGAGTTCTAATCCCGCCTTCACCACGAAAGCCACCTGGGTTACTTTGGGCCAATCGCCAGGGGACTGGGAGTTCTAGTCCCGCCTTAGTCATGAAAGCCAATTGGGTGACTTTGGGCCAATCCCTTTCTCAGCCCCACCCACTTCCCAAGGTTGTGGCTGTCAGTTAGGAGGAGGAAGGTGTGATAGATATGTTTGTTATTTGTAAAAAAACAATAAAGGTTGGATACAAAGATAAAAAATAAAATAAAATAAGGTAGAATAAATTTCCAACAAAGTCACTCTACTGAAAGTTTGGGAAGAATTCACCGTCAAACCTCAGATGCTGGACAATTTGATCATCTCACTTTCAGGGCAAAATAAAGAATAAATAGAATGAATAAATAAATAAAATACAGAATAGAAATAGAATAGAATAAGAAATCATGGCCGTTCTCATTTTGTCGCCGTCTGGAGTCTCAGCTGCTTTCGCTCAAACGCCAGGTATCAAGTCCAATCCAAAATCTTGTAATTTATTTTTTTAAAAATCTGAACAGGGTCCTTATTTGAAATATGTCTTCTGCGGCTGAGGATTGCTAAAGTCACAGTGGCACAGGACAGACTTTCTTCCATTTGTTTGAGAAGTGGGAAATAGAATAGAATAGAAAAATTAGAATAGAATAGAACAGAACAGAATAGAGATTTAGAATAGAATAAAGAAATTAGAATAGAATAGAATAGAATAGAGAAATTAGAATAGAATAGAGAATTAGAATAGAATAGAGAAATTACAATAGAGAATTAGAATAGAATAGAGAAATTAGAATAGAATAAGAATAGAATAGCATAGCATAGCATAGAATAGAAAAATTAAAATAGAATAGAGAAATAATAGAATAAGAATTAGAATGGAATAGGGATTTAGAATAGAATAGAGATTTAGAATAGAGAAATTACAATAGAGAGTTAGAATAGAATAGAATAAGAGAATAGAATAGCATAGCATAGCATAGCATAGCATAGCATAGAAATAGAATAGAGCAGTAGAATAATCATGTTAAGTGTTATTCGTTTTTAAGGGTTATCTAATATATTTTTATTGTGTATACGGTTTTTTAGCTCTGTCTGTACACCGCCCCGAGTCCCTTCGGGGAGAGGGGGCGGTCTATAAATTCAATAAATAAATAAATAAATAATAAATAATTATTGTATTTTTATTAGAAGATACGTTATGAAGGAAATGAAGAGTTACATATGGCATAATTGTTCAATATATATAATTTGTGGAAGGATGTTGCACAGAAATATTTGTCCCCAGATGACACACTGCTTAAGGAGAGACGAAATGTTTATATTTTTTTAAAATGGGAAATAAATAAATAAAACTTTTTAAAAAAAGAAACAGAATAGCGCAGAATAGAGAATAGAATAGAACAAAATAGAGAATAGAATATAGAATAGAATAAAGAATAAAATATAGAATAGAATGGAATAGAGAATAAAAAAGAAGAGAGAATGGAATAGGAATAGAAAAGGAATAGAATAGAACAGAATAGAGAATAAAATATAGTATGGAATGGAATGGAATAGAGAATAAAATAGAGAAGAGAAGAGACATCATCATCTCCACATTGTTAATATTACAAGAATTCAAAGTCACTTCGAACGAGATCTTTCCCTTAAGTTGCAAAGTTGACTTCTGAAAAAAGAAGCGATTTCCCCCGACCTAGAAAAAACAAAGCGGCCCTTTGTTTTTTCCCCCCTTCTCTGTGGTTGCAAAGGCCAGGGAGAAATTTGCAGAGCAGCTGCAAGGATCCTCCGAACTGCGACGCTTCTTAAATCAGGAAGGAAGTTATTTGTGCAAGAAAAAAAAAAACAGAGCAGATACATCTCCCCTCTTCTAAAGTTGGTGATGGGAAGTGGCCTGGAGAAGGACACTCTGCAGTTAAAGCAGAGTTACTTCGGAAGTTACTTTCTTCTTCTTCTTCTTTTCACGCTTCCTCTTTCCTGGACTTCAGAAAAATCTTATTTAAGATATTCGCCCCTTCGCTGATTGCATTCCCTAAGTCTTTAGGCACAGCAACTTAAGAGAGGAAACGGGTGCAGCTTTAGATAAAATCTCCTGTCAATCAAACTCGGCTCAGAGCCACATCTGTGTCTTTTCCTTAATTGCACTTGTCCGGTGAAGGGGGGGGTGATATGCACCCAAACACCCCTAAGTTTGTACCCTCCAGCTGCATAAACTGGCAGAATTCTCAGACAGAAGGGCGGCTGTAAGGTTTGAAATTCTAAGATGAGAAGAGAAGAGACATCATCATCTCCACATGAACCAGATGGTTCTTTTTGCCATGTAGGAAAGGATATCGGGTTGAATATAACAGAAAGGGCACATCAGAATACAAGGTAGTCCTCGACTTACAACAGTTCACGTAATGACTATTCAAACTCACAACATTGCTGGAACAAGGGACTTACGAGTTACAAGCTTTGCAGCATCCCTATAGTCCCATGTAGTGACAGATTTTATCTTCCTGGGCTCCAAGATCACCGCAGATGGGGACTGCAGCCAAGGAATCAAAAGACTGGGGAGGAAAGCGATGGCAAATCTAGGCAGCATCCTAAAAAGCAGAGACATCACCCTGCCAATCAAAAGGGCATCTAGTCAAGGCTGTAGTTTCCCCAGTTGCAATGGAGGGCTGTGAAGGTTGGACCATAAGGAAGGCTGAGCGCCAAAGAATGGAGGCCTTTGAACTCTGGTGCTGGAGAAGAAGACTCCTGCATTGAGTCCCTTGGACTGCAAGGCCATCCAACCGGTCAGTCCTAGAGGAGGTCAACCCTGACTGCTCTTTAGAAGGCCGGATCCTGAAGAGGAAACTCAAAGACTTTGGCCACCTAAGGAGAAGGAAGAAGGACTCCCTGGAGAAGAGCCTCATGCTGGGAACAACGATGGAGGGCAGAAGAAGAAGAAGGAGACGGCAGAGAAGGAGGTGGCTGGATGGAGTCACCCAAGCAGTCGTAGAGGACAGGAAGGCCTGGAGGAATGTTATCCATGGGGTTGCGATGGGTCGGACATGACTTCGCAACTGACAACAACATAGTCACATGATCAAAATTCAGATTCTTGGTAACTGGTTCCTATTTATGACGGTCGTAGTGTCCCGGGGGTTACTTGATCCCCTTTTGTGACCTCCTGACAAGCAAAATCGATGGGGAAGCTGGATTCAATTAACAACGAGGTGACTAACTTAACAACTGCCATGATTCCCTTAACAACGGCGGCAACAAAGTTGTGGGGGGGGGAAGCCTCCATTAATCAATGTTTCACTTAGCAACAGAAATGTGGGGCTCTGTTGTAGTCGTAAGTCAAGGGATAACATGCGCAGGAGTAATACCTGTACAGAATAAGAAAGAGTGGGAAGGGACCTTGGAGGTCTTCTAGTCCAACCCCCCCTCAAGCAGGAGACCATTCCAGACCAATGGCTGCCTAATCTCTTCTTGGAAGCCTCCGATATGGAAGCACCACAATCAACCATGGCAAAAAAAGTCATAAATTACTGTAACATTTTATTTATTCATGACTAGCTGATAATCCAGCATTGCCTGGGCATTTATAGACATCGAAGTGTTTGTTAGACAGGGAGCCATTGAGAGGGGCCTTTCTTCCCCCTACTCCCATGCCCATCATCCCTGACCTCCCCCTTCCCCCTCCCATGCGCTCCTCTTTCCCGCCCTGTCTACGATCCTGGCACTTTGCCCCAAACCCATCAGGCGCTTCCCCATTGGTCCACTAGAGGGCAAACATCACGGCTAGCATGCCACAGGAAGCTGCGAAAGAACTGACATCGCAAACAATTGTCACTCTAGGACGCCGCACTCGCTCTCCTTAATGGCCCAGGCTCTCCCTTCTCCCTCCCATGACATCACAAGCAATTGCCGCTCTAGGACACCGCACTCGTTCTCCTTAATGGGCCAGGCATTCCAGAGTTATGCTGGACACACACACAGACACGCTCACCAGGGGTGTCTCTCCCACCCCCTCCATATTTTTTCCCCAGAGAGTAAGTCATCTGTGTACCATGTTTGGTTGAAATTGCTCAAGGTACTCCAGAGTTATGCTGGGGACATACACACATCCTTTTTAATATACATATATATATAAATAAAGATTTATGTATTTCATTTGGCCCCCATCCTTCCGTCTTGCCACAGGTACGATTTGCACTGACCACAAAAAAAGCTGGTTGATTGCCAGCCTTTGAAACTCCTTGCCACAAGAAGAAAGCCCCAAATAGCTAAAAAAAAGATAAGTCTCAGAAGGGGGCTGAAAGTCCACAGGGGTTTAGTTGCGAGAGTAAAAAGGATCCACTTGTTGTGGCCCACCATTGGCAGCAGATTCGGACAGTGAGGAGGGTTGGGGAGGAACCTGGGCCAGTCCTGGAGTCTGGGGAAGGCTCTGATGAGGGTTCTGTGTCGGAGGCAGAGAGGAGGCCAGGGCCGTATGCCAGTTATCAGCTGCCTTCAGAGTCGGACATCAGTGAGGCAGACGAACAGCTGGAGCCTGTTCCCAGTGTATGCATGCCAGACGAAGGGAAGAGCTAAAGAACAGGGGGAGACTTGGGAGTAAAGCCACAGGTGGACGATGAATGGCCCCTCCCAGAGGAAATAAAAGAGGAGCTACAGGGGAGTGGATTTTGCAGGAGAGACAATTAGTTCGCTCCATTGGTTCAGGACTCTCCAAGACTCCTTGCCAAGTTTTGCAGAGATCCGCCTGGCAGCTCTCCAAGTCAGATAAGGTCTGTGACTGTAAATCCTCCCTTGAAAGACTTTGCTGGATGTGAAGGAGCAGAACTCACAATCAATGAATAAAAGGTTTTTTTGTCGGGGCAAGGAGTTGGCTTCGTGATCTCGGGAAGCCTCGAACACCAATAGATTCCAGCAACTCATGGGCATCACCCCAGACTGTATGGCCTTGTCGTTTTCACAGAGTTGTAGCGTATCTTTCAGGAAACGGGACTTCCCTTGCTAGCTTGTGCGTCTTTGTGAGCCGGGTTGTGGCTTTGGCGTTTGTGGCTTGTCGGTGGGAAGGGAACAACAGAATATCACAAGAGGCAGTTTGAAGCTGGATCCTCCTCGCCCGGGGGCCATCCTAAAAGGAAAGCAGACGCATGCGTGATTCAGAATAACAGCGTTGGAAAGGACCTTCTAGTCCAACCTCCTGCTCAGGCAGGAAACTCTGCCTACACCATTGATGGCAACTAATCAAGGAGAGAAGCAACCTGAAACCAAGGAGAAACAGTGAGGAAAATTATTCGGACAGTGGGGAGGTTGGGGAGGAACCTGGGCCAGTCCTGGAGTCTGAGGAGGGCTCTGTGTCGGAAGCAGAGTGGGGGCCAGGGCTGTATAACAGTTATCAGCTGCCTTCAGAGTCAGACATCAGTGGGGCAGAAGAACAGCTGGAGCCTGTTCCCAGTGTGCGCATGCACAGAATTGTCAGACGAAGGGAACAGCTAAAGAACAGGGGCCGACTTTGGAGGAAGGCCACCGGTGGACGGTAAATGGCTCCTCCCACAAGGAATAAAAGAGGAGCGACAGGGGAGTGGAGCTTGCAGGAGGCAATTAGTTCATTCCTGCATTCTTGCCAAGTATTGCGGCATCTGAAAGATCTCGACCTGGCCCCTCTCCAAGCCTGATCAAGGTTGGTAATTGTGAACTCTCTTGAAAGACTGCGGGAGAGGAAAGACTTTGCTGGAGAGGAATTCACTGTCAATTAAATAAAAGGGAATGAGGACTGGGCTTCGTGCAACAGGAGGAGCTTAGGTCAGAACACAATCAAGCCTCACCTCTTTTCTCCTCGATGGTTGTGGACAATTGGCTTGGTGGTTCTGACTCTTCCACAGGGACCCCAGGCTCTTCAAGAGTCCCCCACAAGACGCCCAGTCGGCGTTGCCGAAAACGCTGTCTGGGGGTATCCTGGCCCCCTTCTTCGTCCCCGGACCCGGAAGGTTCTGTTACGGGCATCCGGGAACTGAGGCGGCAACGGCGGAAGTGGACTGGCGGGCTCTCTGGGAGGCTGGCGATGCTGCTTGCTTTGCGGAGAAGAGACGGCGAGGTGGACGTGCTGGAAACTTTTGGGGGAGATTTAAAAAAAAAAAAAATTTGGAAGATGCCGAGCTAGAAAACTAGCATCTGAGAATGGAGGAGATTGCAAATATTTAACCCTGGGAAATAAATTATGGGTGGTTTAAGAAGGAAGAAGAAGCGGAATACCAAGGGAGTCCGCGTAATAGAATATTACAGAGTTGGAAGGGACCTTGGAGGTCTTCTAGTCCAGGGGTGTCCAAGTCTTAAAGTTCCCAAGTTTGGGCACCCCTGTTCTAGTCCAACACCCTGCTCGAGCAGAAGTCCCAATATAATTTTAGACAAATGGTTGCCCACTCTGTGTTCTTAAAAACCTTATTTTTTAGGAAGGGAGGAAGGGATGAAGGAAGGAGGGAGGGAGGGAAGGAAGGAAGGAAGGAACAACAGACCGTTTTCACACTTCGGATCTCTCCGGACCTCACCTCTACTCTCAAGCCCCTGTTCCTCAGGCCCTGCCAGGCTCTCGCTGCTGCTGCCGGCTCCCTCCGCCATGGGACGCGGCTGTTCCCGTCGAAGTTTCATCAGTCTCCTGATCTTGCCAGCAATCCAGTTACTCTTCCTAGCCCACGAGGATAAGAGGGCAAAAAATAAAATAAAAATGAGAAGCCCTTTCCAAGTCAAAGAGAACTGAATGGACACAGCCAGATGTGTTGTCGTGACCTCAGTAAGAGGACCAGCTGGCTGCTACCTTGCTCTAGGAGGATGGAGCTTTTTGTTTTTAATAATTTCCCAAGGCTTCTCTGCAAGTCTCCTAAATAATTGAACACCAGAACGACTTGACACAAGGATAGTTCCCCCCCCAAATGCCATCACTCTGCTAACAACTAATCCCCCACAAACTATTTACTAATCCTGTATTACTATTCTTCTTCTCTTCCTTCCTAGTACCTATCTCTTCCCACTTACGACTATAACCCTGTTGCTTGTATCTTTCAATTTTATATTGTTTTTATTTGTTTCCTAATATAATTTGATTGCTTATGAGTAACCTATGACTGTCGCTAAGTGCTGTATCTTATGATTCTTGATGAATGTATTTTATTTTTCTTTATGTACCCTGAGAGCATATGCACCAAAGGCAAATTCCTTGTGTGTCCAATCACACTTGGCCAATAAAGTATTCTATTCTATTCTATTCTTATTCTATTCTATTTCCATTTCCATTCCATATTCCATTCCATTCCATTCTATTCTGTTCAATTCTGTTCTATTCTATTCTCATTTCCATTCATTCCATTCCGTTCCATTCTATTCTATTCCATTCAATTCTATTCTCATTTCTATTCTCATTTCTATTCTATTCTCATTTCCATTTCCATTATTTCCATTTCCATTCCATTCTATTCTATTCCGTTCAATTCTGTTCTATTCTATTCTATTTCCATTTCCATTATTTCCATTTCCATTCCATTCTATTCTGTTTCGTTCAATTCTGTTCTATTCTATTCCTTATTCTATTCTCATTTCCATTTCCATTTATTCCATTCCATTCTATTCTATTGTTCTATTTAAATCTGGTTTTGTGGTCTGTAAAAAATTGTGCGAAGGAGATACACCCTGTACTTCTGTCCGTCTGTTGGAGCCTGGCTAAGATTTGATGCTCTTATTTCCGTGTCCTCAAAGAAAGACATGGCTTGCTCCTGTGCTCAGGATGCCTCAAAGCTATCGGGGGCCAGGAGTTCTGCGTGTCACACTCACTTGCCACGGGGAATTGCGGGTTCCAGGACCCGGTACTGGTCCATGATTTTCTCAACCAATTTCTGCTTCTCTCGACGCAATTCGCCTAATTTGTCTCTGTGGGAGAAAGAACAGGGGGCGGGAGGGGGGGTGTTTTTGGGTTATAAACTGGGTAACCAGGCAGTGGAAAGAAGCCCCCTAGCCCAAGATTCTGGATTGGATGGCTCTCTACAGAACTGTAGAGTCTGAAGGGGCTAGGAAGGCCATCCAGTCTAACCCCGGCTTGAGCAGGAAATTTACTTTGGCTGTCAGATATTGGATGAAAACTGCCTTCTTGATTGGGGGGGGGGGGGAACCACGGGTAGTCCTTGACTTAACGATCACAGCTGAGGTCAAAATTTATGTTGCTAAGTGGAACACTTGTTGAGTTTTGCCCCAGCGCTCCCTAAAAAGTTGGCTTTTCCAGCAAGCCGGCCTGGCCTGTTAATTTTAACTTATTTTAAATGTATTGTCTTTTAAATTCGGTTTGTTTTTTGGATATGTATTTAATTTTTTAACTTTTGGGATGTGTGTTTCTTTAATGTTGTACGCCGCCCTGAGTCCTTTTGGAGAAGGGCGGCATATAAATCCAAACAAACAAACAAACAAACAAACAAACAAACAAATTATGACCTTTCTCGCCAAAGCTATTAATTGACTCCCTGCAGTTGTTAAGTGATCCTGGCTTTCACCCTTGACTTTGATTGTAAGAAGGTTGCAAAGGGGGATCCCCGTCCCCCGGGGACGCCACAACCGTCATAAATATGAACCAGTTGCCAAATGTCCAAATTTGGATCATTTGACCCCGGGGGACGCTGCAAAAGTCGTTAAGTGTGAAAAACGCAGATTCGGACAGCGAGGAGGTTGGAGGGGGAACGTCCTGGAGTCTGGGGAAGGCTCTTGAGGAGGGCTTTGCGCCTGTGAGTTCGATCCCAGGTAGAGGCAGGTTTTCCTCTCTCTGGGTTCGCTGAGAATGTATCTGCTGAACAAAACTCCGCATTTGCGACAGTAAGGGCATCCGGCCAGGAAACCTGAGCTAGCTCCATTCAGTTGCCCAGACTCCACCCCGCAAGGGATTATGGGGTCGTTAAAAGAAGATGAATCTTGAGCATTTAACCGGATAACCCAGGAGGAAGGTTATGCACAGAAGTTTTTTTGCAAGCAATCTCAAATTCACACACACACACACACACACACACACACACACACACACACACACACAATATCACGGAGGGAACCAAGGGTTGAACGGAATTGCTGCTTTTTTTGCTCGAGTGACAGCCATTTCGGCAAAACTCACTGGTACTGACGCTGCTCCTCCTGAAAATGTTCTCGGTTTTCCATGCTGCGCTCCAACAGCTGCCTGTTCTCCCTGCTCAACATCTGGATCTCCAGAAGAAGGTGTCTGTTCTCTTCCTCCTGCTTGCCCTTCAGCTGCACTAGGAGCTGCAGAGAAGGACGGAGGTCCGGTCACCCAAAGGACCATCGGTGGTATATCTTGGATATCCAGCTGATAGCAATAGGCCTTAGACTTATATACCGCTTTACAGTGCTTTACGGCCCTCTCTAAGCAGTTTACAGAGTCAGCCTCTTGGCCCCCAACAGTCTGGGTCCTCATTTTACGCACCTCGGAAGGACGGAAGGCTGAGTCAACCTTGAGCCTGGTGAGATGGGCAGTGGGCAGTTAGCTTGTGTTAGTGCATTCTAACCATTGGAAAGAAAGGAAGGAAGGAAGGAAGGATGGAAGGATGGAAGGAAGGAAGGAGGGAGGGAGGAAGAAAGAAAGAAGAAAGAGAAAGAAAGAAAGAAAAAAAGAAAGAAGAGGGGAAAAGCAATAGCTCTTAGACTTGTAAACCGCTTCACAATGCTTTACAGCCCTCTCTAAGCGGTTTACAGAGCCAGCGTCTTGGAGGAGTTTGGGGAGGAACCTGGGCCAGTCCTGCAGTCTGGGGAAGGCTCTGAGGAGGGCTCTGTCGGAGGCAGAGAGGGGGCCAGGGCCGTTCGACAGTTATCAGCTGCCTTCGGAGTCAGGCATCAGTGAGGCAGAAGAACAGCTGGAGCCTGTTCCCAGAGTGCGCATGCGCAGAGCTGCCAGACACGAAGGGAATAGCTAAGGAACAGGGCTCAACTTAGACCACAGGTGGACGATGAAGGACCCCTCCCAGAGGGAATAAAAGAGGAGCGACAGGGGAGTGGAGCTTGCAGGAGAGACCATCAGTTCGCTTCATTGGTTCGGGACTCTCCGAGACTCCTGGCCAAGTTCTGCAGATATCGGCCTGGCATCTCTCCAAGCCAGATAAGGTCTGTGACCGTAAATCCTCCCTGGAAAGACTTTGCTGGAGGTGAATGAGCAGAGTCCATTAATTAAAGGGTTTTTTGTTGAGACAACAAGGAGTTGGCTTCAGGCTCTCGGGAAACCTCGATCAGACCACCCTGATCTATTCTGCCTTCTTTCTCTCTCTCTCACCCCCCACCCACCCAAATTGGGCCAGTGTGGGAAGGGGAGGCAAGGGGGAACGGGTAGTTTTTACCTCACATTGGGTGCTCAGGCGCCCCAAGGTCGTATCCAGCTGCTGGTTCTGTTCTTTCAAGGCAGCGTTTTCACCTTCCAGCTTTGCCTGCTCCAATTGCAGGCCGGTCAGCCGGTTCTGCGTCCCTTGGAGCTCACCCTGGAGGTCATCGTGGCCTCGCTCGGTCTGGGCCAATGCTTGTTGGACCCTGCAGTATTTGGGAAAAGGACATCCTGTTACCAAAAGCGACTTCCTACCTCGCAGCTCGAATTAATTTCAATTATCCACCCCCCACCGCCCACAATATAATAATACGTAGAAGAGAACAAAGGTGGTACCAGTCGAAGTAACAGAAAGAGAATAAGAGAGTTGTTGGAAAGGGGCCTTGGAGGTCATCTAGTCCAACCCCCCGCCCAAGCAGGAAGCCCTATGCCATTTCTGACAGAGGGCAGTCCAGTCTCTTCTTGAAAGCCTCCAGGGATGAAGCTCCCACAACTTCTGAAGGCATCAAACGGTTTAAAGATGGTTTGTTAAAGCTGGCATCCTCCAGATAAATTTCCCCAGCCTTACCGCTCGTGTTCTTCTTTTAGTTTGGCGTATTGCTCAGCCAAATCCTGGTGCCGTCGCTCGGCTAACTTGAGTCGTTCCTTCTGGGCCTGCAATGCCACCTCTTGTAGGTCCAGGCTGGTCTTCTGTCCCAACAGTTGGTTGTGCCTGTAGGCAGAAAATTGAGCTTCAGCAAATCATCCATCTTCTTTTAACGACCCCATAATAATCCCTTGCCGGGTGGAGTCTTGGGCAACTGAATGGAGCTGAGTGTTTACTGGCCAGATGCCATTCCTGTCACCAGTACGGAGTTTTGTTCGGCAGATATATTCTTATTGTGCCCAGTGAGAAATATCTGCCGCTTCCTAGGATCGAACTCACAGCCTCCGGATTGTGAGGCGAGAGCTCTGCCTCTAGGCCACCGCACCACTCTCTCTTCAGACTACAAGACCTCCGAGGTCCCTTCTAGCTCTATTCTGATTGATTCGTCTCCTTGCAGGGTGGAGTCTTGGGCAACTGAATGGAGCTGAGTGTTTACTGGCCTGATGCCATCCCTGTCACCAGAGCAGAGGTTTTTTTTTCAGCAGATAATATTCTCATTGAGCCCAGAGAGAGAAATATCTGCTTCTACCTAGGATCGAACTCACAGCCTCCTGATTGTGAGACAAGAGTTCTACCTCTAGGCCACCACATTACTCCTGGTTGAGCTTCAGCCGATCAACGCATCATTACATTTAGTCCTTGACTTACGACCACAATGAAGCCCCCAAATGTCTGCTGCTAACAGAGACATTGGTTAAGTGAATTTCGCCCTGTTTGACGGACTTCCTTGCTCAATTGTTGTCATAAATTGAGGACTGCCAGTCATGGCTTCATTAAACTGCCGGCTATCTGCAATGGACAAGGGCATCGCGGTGGTGGCCCGGCTGTGATTTCCCACAATCCCCCGGCTGCAGCGGCACCTGTCCTCCAGTTCATGCTGTTCCTTCTCCAGGCCGCGCAGCGCAGCCTTCAGTCCAGCTTGCTCGCTTAGCGTCCTCTCCATCTCGTCCCCTTGCTGTCGGTGTAGCAGCATCAAGCGATCGTGATCCAGCCGGAGTTGCTCGTAGCGTCTCCGCCATCCCTCCGCCTCCATCCGCACCGTCTGAACTTCGGCCTCGTGGCGCCCCGACCTCTGCCGGACTTCGGACAGCTGCCTTAGCAGGAGAGGCCGCTGGGAACGCAGGGGTTGGAAGGCAGGTCATGAACGTCCAAGATTTAAACTTAAAAATCATGGTGTAGAGTGAAAGAGGCAGCTCTCTATCATCTGTCTCTATCATCTATCTCTATCCATCCATCCATCCATATCATCTCCCTCTCTCTCTCTCTCTCTCTCTCTCTCTCTCTCTCTCTCTCTCTCTCTCATCTCTCTATCTTTATAAAATGTATTACTTACGTCACGTTAACTCTGGGCTGAGTTTATTTATAAATAAATAAATACATTTATTTAAAATCGATTAATTTCTAAAATTTACACGCTGCCCCATCTCGCTGTTAGAACTGCCTGGCTTAGCCATGGGAATCCTGCTCCCAAATGTGGCCATAAGTCACGGACCACCTCAAATTTATTTACAAGGTTGTTAAACGAGTCACACTCAATTTTTCCTCCGGTCGTTAAGCAAAGCATCCGTGCGGTTGTTACGTGAATTGTGCAGTCATTAAACAAATCCAGCTTTCCCCTTCGCAATGAGTTTGCTGGTCTGAACCTCACCAGCGAGGTGCTGTTTTGAGGCTGGGGTCTCCCATTTCCTTCCTGGCCTTCTGCTTGTTGTCGTGTCAGGCCGGACAGCACCGTCTGGAGGCTGCTGGCCAGGGACTCCAGTTGGGTCAGGCGTCCGGTGAGTGCCGAATTCTCAACCTGGAGAACCGCCTCCTGGCAGGAAAGACAATTCAGCGTGCCAAATTTTTGAAAAGCTCTCCTGCCATTTAGGGGGGAAAGGGTGTTGCATGATTTAGATCAGGATAAGAGCTGGAAGGGACCTTGGAGGTCTTCTAGTCCAGCCCCCTGCTCAAGTAGGAGACCCTATACATACCATTTCAGACAAAAGATTGTCCAATCTCTTCTTGAAAACCCACAGCGATGGAGAAGGAAGGAAGGAGAGAGAAGGGAGGGAGGGAGGGAAGGAAGGAAGGAAGGAAGGAAGGAAAGAAGAAAGGAAGGTAGGAGAGAAGGGAGGGAGGGAAGGATTAGAGGGAAGGGAGTGGGGGGAAGGGAGGGAGGGAGGGAAGGAAGGAAGGAAAGAAGAAAGGAAGGTAGGAGAGAAGGGAGGGAGGAAAGGATTAGAGGGAAGGGAAGGAAGGAAGGGAGGAAGGAAGGAAGGAAGGAAGGAAAAAGAATAACAGAATAGGAAAATAACACAGTTGGAAGGGACCTTGGAGGTCTTCTAGTCCAACCCCCTGCTCAAGCAGGAGATCCTATACCGGCAATACAGGTAGTCCTCACCTGTGTTTGAAGCAGTTGCTCCTTGGGGAGGTGCAGTTCCTCGAACTGCCTGACGAGGGCGCCCCCAGGCTGGCCTTTGCAACTGCTCCTTGGCTTTGGTTGCCTGCCAAGACAGAAACCCATCAGCAGAGAGAAAAGGGCATTTTTTGGCAACACACACACATACACCAAAATTGAGGGTGGGATTGGTCATCTGGGCTGAAGGTGGATCGAACTCCCTCAGCCACTCCTTTGCCCAGGAATCTATTCATGGTGGATCTAATTAGAGCCATTTTGTTGACGTGCAACTTAGAAATGTCTAGAAATGCAGATATGGGCTTTGGATGCAGATTTCCCCTTCCCCTCCTTGCCCTCCCTCATTCTCTCCTTTCCTTCCCACTCTTCTTAGCCTCCCTCCTCCCTTTCCTTCTTCCCTTCTTCCCTTCCTTTCGTCTTTCCTTCCTCTGTTCTCACTCTTCCTTTCTTTTCCCCTCTGACTTTTCTTTCTTTCTTTCCTTCCTTCCTTCCCTCCCTCTGTGTGTTTCTTTCTTTCTCTTCCCCTCTTCCTTTCTTTCCCTCTGTCTTCCCTTCCCTTCTCTTCCTTCCTTCTTTCCTCCTCTTCTTAGCCTCCCTCCTCCCTCCTCTTCTTACCTTCCTTCCTCTCTGTTCTCTCTCTTCCTTTCCTTTCCCTCTGTCTTCCCTTCCCTTCTCTTCCTTCCTTCTTTCCTCCTCTTCTTAGCCTCCCTCCTCCCTCCTCCTTCCTCTCTGTTCTCTCTCTTCCTTTCCTTTCCCTCTGTCTTTTCTTTCTTCCATCCTCCCTCTCTCTGCTACGGCTGCCCATTTTGAGGAATGACAACACCATCCCCCACAGGCCATAAGACCAGAACAAACCTCCCCAGACCTCTATATATCCCCATAGAGTTTCCCTGGGTCCAACCTCAGCCCCCCCTTCCCCCAACCCCCTCACTGCCTGCAACTGGTAAACCCCTCCGGAGATCAGCCCAGCCTAACCTGCTCTCCGTCTCTGGCTGAGGTTTTTGCTGCTCCTTCGGTGGGTGGCCTTGTGACTCAGCTGCATTGCCTTTGGAGGGCCCAGCCTTTTCTCTCGCCAGCTCCTGCAGCACAATCAGACATCCTGTGAGCAAAAGGCCTGGCCTACCATTAATCGTTCAATGACTTACAAAGGACTCTTTTTCAGACTTACGACCGTTGCAGCATCCCTCATGGCCACGCAATTGAAATTCAGACTCATATTTACGACGGTTGCGGGATCCTGGATCCCCTTTTGCAAACCTCCGTCAATGGGACAAGCCAGATCTGCTTAACGACCATGTTATTACTCACTTAACAACAGCAGTGATTGGTCAAACAACCAGGGCAAGGAAGGAAGATCTGGCTTAGCAACAGAAAGTTTGGGGCTCAGTTGTGGTCATAAGCCGAGGACTAGTGCCCACTAGCGGCCAACAGAGCTGGCAGCTGATTCGGACAGTGAGGAGGGTTGGGGAGGAACATGGGCCAGTCCTGGAGTCTGGGGAAGGCTCTGAGGAGGGCTCTGTGTCGGAGGCAGAGAGGGGGCCGAGGCCGTCTGACAGTTATCAGCTGCCTTCAGAGTCAGACATCAGTGGGGCAGAAGAACAGCTGGAGCCTGTTCCCAGTGTACGCGTGCGCAGAGCTGCCAGAATAAAAGAACTCAGAAATCAGGGTCGACTTGGAATTAAAACCACAGGTGGACGGTGAATGGCCCCTCCCAGAGGGAATAAAAGAGGAGCGAAAGGGGAGGGGGCTTTTGCAGGAAACAATTCGTTCGTTCGTTCATTTGTTTCAGGAGTGTGAAGATCTGTCCCTGAACCTCAGAGACTCTGTGCCCAGAGTCTTTCCTTGCATTTGGACAATATTGACATGGCAGCTTTCCAAGATCGATAAGGTCTGTGGTCATAAATACTCCTTTGAAAGACTGTTTGCCAGGCCTTGGCTGAAGGTGAAGGAGAGGAATTCACATTCGTTTCATAAAAGGGGTTTTGTCAGGACCAGGAATCTGCTTCGTACTTTTTTGGGGAAAGCCTAGCTCAGAAGAACTACCTACAATCCCGCTTACCTGCTCCAAAATGGCGGCTGCTTTCTCCTTATCCTCCAGTTGCTTTCTCAAGTTCGCGTTCTCCTCTTCCAGCTCCCCGAGACTTTGGAGAACCCCTTGCAGGCTGGCGTGATCTGCGGCCTGCTGGCGTGTTTGAGCCTCCAGGTGGGCCAGCTGGCGTCCCTGCTCGGCCAGCGCCTCCTCTTGTGCCTGAGTTTTGGCCGCCAGCCGCCAGCCGTCCTTGTCCGCTTGCCGCCGGCCGCTCTCGGCTCGGCTCAGCGCCTCTTCCAAAGCCCCTTTCTCGACCTCCAGCTGAGCCAAGGTGACCTTGTGCTCTTCTACGCTCCGTTGCAGGTTCCGTAGCTCCCGTTGAGCTTCGGCCAAATCTTCGTCCTTTTGTCGGAGCTTCTGGCCTAACTGGGCGCCCTGAAGACGCTCCTTCTGAAGGCTTTGCTGCGCCTGGTTTAAGTCGACCTCAGCTTGGGTGGCTGCCTCTTGCAAAACCCGCGATCCGGCTTTTAACGCCTCCTTCTCCCGCTCGAATGCCTGGATCTCTTCAACCAGGCGCCCTGCCTCCGCGTGCCACCGCTCACATTCCTGCTGGGCTTCGGCGTACGCGCCTTGGATGCTACTTAGCCTCTCCTCAAAGCTCGCGGCGTGTCTCGATTCAGCCTCCCACGCCTGCTCGGCCTCCCGCAGTCGAGCCTGAGCTCTGGACAAGGCAGCCTTCGTTTCCGTTACCGAGGTCTCCGATTCCTGTTTCGAGGCCTGGCCTTCCTCCGTTTCGGTCTTTCGGTGCGTCGCAATCCCTGGTTTGTGTCCTTGATCATCTAAGTTCTCTTCTTCTGCCTGGCTGGGCCGCCGTTCTGGCTAAGTGAGACAGAAACGAGAGTTGGAATTGCTGCTTAATGCGTTGCCCCAAAAGATATGCCTTCCCTCCCCCCAAAAAGAGGGTAGATTTACAAAGGGAAGCTGGATTGGTCATTTGCATCCTTTTAGAGAGTCCTTTGAGGCCACTTGGAGGTTTATCTTGTATCCTCAGGGTCGCCACACCCATTTGCACTACTCCGGTCAGGGGTGGGCTTCCAAAATAGCAAATTGTTGCTGGATGGGCGTGGCCATGGTAGGCGTGGCCTAGTCAGCCTCCTGCACCACGATGTGGGGGGGGAGGCATTTTTTACCCTCCACAGGCTCCGGAGAGTTTCCTTGAGACTCCGGGAGGGTGAAAACTGTTTCCCCTGGGCTCCAGAGCCCCATATCCGGACTTCTGGAAAACTTCCAGGAGGCCCGTTTCCCCCCTCCCTGAGCCTCCGCGATGGCCCTGCACACACCTGGCATGATAAACGGGCTGTATTGAGACTCCTGGCAGGGTGCGGTGGGATTGGTGGGGTGGCCAGCCAAGGGTGGCATTTGGGGGTTCCCCGAACTGGGCAGAATCCTAGGTAGGGGATCGGCCAAACTCGTGCAAACCCCCAGCAGCTCACTCCTGTCGCCGGTGACCCTGGGGACACAGATAAAACTCCGCGTGTCCTCAACGACTCTCTAAAAGGATGCAAATGACCAACTGTCTGCAAGGAGCATAAATCCTTTCTTTCCCCACCAAGAAGCTTCTTGGGATGAAAAGCGAAACGTCTTTGAAAGAAAGTCCAGTGGCCTCCTGAAAAAGCACCATTGCGGGACACCTTTCTTCTCCCTGTGTTTGCCTTCAGGATCAAAATCTGAGACGCTTCCTCAAACTACCTTTCTACTCTGGGCTCAGATTTCTCTTATCTCTTGGCTGTTTTGATTGCAGCTCTTCCTCCTGTCCCTCAAGGTTATTCTCACCATCCATAACGCCCCTTCCCTATAATGATACGACCGGGTCCAACAGCTCCCTCTCTCTTCCATACCAGCCCGTCAAGGTTGGCGTCCTTCAGCTCTGCTTCCATATTCTTTGATCCTAACGCAAGCTGCATCGTACGCCGTTCCCGGTTCTCTTTTTCCACAGCTAGCAATCGATCGGCCTCTTTCATCTCACAATCCAGCAAAAGGGGAACTTCGGGGAAGTCTGCAACCAGGAGGGAGAAAAAAATATACCGTATTTTTCAGAGTATAAGATGCACTCCCCCCCCCTAAAAGAGGGTGAAAATTTGGGGGCATCTTATATACCAAATGTAACCCCGCCCACTCACCGGCCCCCACCCTTTGGCCTCTGCCTCCAAGCAATTTGCCTCCTTGCAGCAAGCAGGCTGTTTCAGTTTCAGCTTTAGCACAGCTTGATGAGCACAAGCAGCTGATTGTCAGTTGGATCGGCCTCCTGACCATCAGCTGTTTCAGGCTGCAGGGATTGCCATTGCCGCCTCCGCGTGCCCCATTTTTGGCCTCCGCATGCCACATTTTCCGTACATTCCAAATCCCTGCTACCTGGAACGGGTGGAAATCGGGGCGCGCAGAGGCTGAAAATGGGGCGTGCAGAAGCGGCAGTAGGCTATGACGATCCCTGCAGCCTAAAACAGCTGATCGTCAGGAGGCCGATCAAACCGATGATCAGCTGCTTGTGGTAATCAGGCTGTGATGAAATTGAAACTGAAACATGCTGTTTACTGCAAGGACGCAAATTGCTGGGAGGCAGAGGCAGATTTTTTTTTCTTGTCTTCCTCCCCACAAACTAGGTGCGTCTTATACTTCGGAGCATCTTATACGACAAAAAATGTGGTATATATAATTGTTTGCTTGCAAATGTGTACGGAATGAAGGCCAGGTGATCTGGGAGAACTGAATATCGGGACAAGTAAAACTCACCATTTGCACCCAGGTGAGAATACTTGGACCACGATTCTCTCGGGGCATTCTTCAAAGTTTCTCCCAGCTGCTTTTTCAGGAGGAAATTCTCCCTCAAAAGCTCCTCCGATTGGTAAGAAAGCTGCTCCCATTCCTGAGGAATTGAAATTTTAACCACAAAGTTGAGTCTATCGTTCCCCATTTGGACCTGGGAGTCCTCATCTCAAACGATCTAAGCCCCAGAGCTCACTGTAACAGCATTGCCAAAAAGGCATTAAGAGTTGTTAACCTATTTTTGCGAAGCTTCTCCTCCGATAACATTGTACTGCTAACTAGGGCATACAAAACCTTTGCCAGACCAATCCTCGAATACAGCTCGTCTGCCTGGAATCCACATTGTATATTGTATATTAATACAATTGAGCGGGTCCCGAGGTATTTCACAAGAATATTCTGTCAACTCCTGAGAGAAGAGGGGGGAAGTGCAATCCACGCATACTGCCGGCTAAAGTCGGTTCTCTGATTACCGCAGCAGGCTTGGGAGGGGTGCAGCTCATTGGGGAATGTGATTTATGACACAGACACAGGGAGGGGAGGGGTAAAGTTCAGCCATAACTCAAACAAAGCTTAGATCTGACTGCGAATAAATGCTCCTAATAAATGACTAATTTTCTGTTGGAGTTTCTCCAAGGCTCATGAATCAATTAGGACATTTTTTGGAAGCCTGACATATTCCACTCCTCTGCTCACCATAGAATCCCTTATGCCACCAGGCTAGAAATGTTGGGCTTGGACAACCTGGAACTACGCCGCCTACAGTCTGACCTAAGCACAGCACACAAAATTGTCTGCTACAACATCCTACATGCCAACGGCTACTTCAGCTTCAACCTCAAAAATACGCGGGCAAACAATAGATTCCTTTTCAACCGTACCTCTTGGATCTGGTTCAAGTGATTCTGCAGACGCAGGTTTTCTTTCTCTGCTAGACTCAGGCGCTGGCTTCGGGTGTAAACGGCGTCTAGTTCTTCCTCCATCGTGGCTTTTGCCTCCAACAAAGCCTTGGTGAAGTCACGCTCCTCCTGAGAATCAAAAGGACCTATTTAAGCCCAGGGGTAGGGTTGAAAAATGTTAGCAACCTGTTCTCTGCCCGGTTGCTGGGTGGTGTTTGATCTCCGTTTCAAGGCCGAAGAGCCAGCGCTGTCCGAAGACGTCTCTGTGGTCATGTGGCCGGGATGACTAAACGTCGAAGGCGCGCGGAACGCTGTTCCCTTCCCACCAAAGGTGGTTCCTATTTTTCTACTCTCATTTTTTATGTGCTTTCGAACTGCTAGGGACAAGGAACAGGAGCTCACTCCATTACGCGGCGCTAGGGATTTGAACCGCCGAACTGCCGACCTTTCTGACCGACAAGCTCAGCATCTTAGCCACTGAGCCATGGCATCCCTATATAGACAATTACAGGCTCTCCCCTCCCTCTTATCTTTATGCTGCAAGAAACTAGGGAGGGTCCCTCCGGAGATATTTCCCATGCATCCCTTTTCCTTCTGAGGACTCAGCCGTCTCTTATCTGTCTCCCGCCTGGTCTGCAGCCCTTCCACCTGTCTCTCAAAGATTGGTTCTCACATACCAGACCCAAAGCCAAAATGAAATGGTCACCTTGAGCTGCACCCGGCATCGTTCCAAAACTGGTATCCTTTCCCGCAAGGCCGTCAGCTCCGACTGAAGCCGCTCTGCCCGTAATGCCTTCTCTCTCAAGGCATCCAATTCGTCCTGGTACAACCTGGCTTGGCGCGCCTCGCCTGCCAACGTGCGGTTCTGGGTAAGAAGGAGCAAACCAGAGATGACATCATCCCGATGATGTCATACTTGCCGATGATGTCAGGACACGCCTGCCGTTCTGACATCGTCTTGGTTCTTTGCAAATTCCAGTCCCATCCTTTTCTTGATCCCATAGATAGCTGAACTGGTCCTTGAAGATACAGTTGGTCCTCGACATACGACCAAAATTGGGCCCAGAATTTCTGTTGCTAAGCAGGACCATTGTTACGTGAGTTTTGCCCCACTTTGCAACCTTTCTTGCTGCAGTGAAGGAAATTTACAGCCTGAGAAACTAGGGAGGGTCCCTTTTGAGCCTCTTTCTCCATCCATTGTGCAGCCGAGGGCTAAGCTGCCTCTTATCTGCCGGTTGCCTAAAGCTACATTAATAGAATCTAGCACATCCGAAAGTACAAATCTCCACTGTCTCCTTTACAGCCTGAGAAACTAGGGAGGGTCCCTTCTGAGCCTCTTTCTCCATCCATTGTGCAGCCGAGGGCTCAGTTCTCTCTTATCTCTCTGTTGCCTTAAGCTTAATAGAATCTAGCACATCTGAAAGTACAAATCTCCACTGTCTCCTTTACAGCCTGAGAAACTAGGGAGGGTCCCTTCTGAGCCTCTTTCTCCATCCATTGTGCAGCCGAGGGCTCAGTTCTCTCTTATCTCTCTGTTGCCTTAAGCTTAATAGAATCTAGCACATCTGAAAGTACAAATCTCCACTGTCTCCTTTACAGCCTGAGAAACTAGGGAGGGTCCCTTCTGAGCCTCTTTCTCCATCCATTGTGCAGCTGAGGGCTCAGCTGCCTCTTATCCATTTTTTCCCATGGCTTTTGAATCTTCTTCATCTCCCAAGGGCTATTCCTACAGACCAGAGGTTCATTGCTGCCGATTCGGCCCAGTTCGGCTGAACCGTTAGTGGAATTCTGGCCTGGGTCACAGAAGCGGCAGCGACCCAGGCCTGCCATGCCCGCAAAATGGTTCCCTCACTACCGCTTAGCCGCCACCATTTTGGATTTTAGTGATTTAGTGTAACTCTCCCCTGCTACAGACCATTGTTGGGTCCTCCTCAACTTACAAACCAATCATTTCAATCCAGAGATTGCAAAGTCAGACCAACGAGGCCTGTGAGGTTTTGTTATAGAGAAAAGCACCTCTTGTTGACTCTTTCGAAGCTGCTGCTCCAAATTCCTGGATTCCTCTTGTTGATCCAGCAGCTCCTCCATCTTCCTCTCCCTGAAACAAGAGACTGGAAAGTCAGGTCTCAGGAAGGGGATGGTGGGCGTCACAGAGACACAAAAAGGAGATAAAAGAAAGAAGGGAGGGAAGGAATTTGTGAGAAGAAAGGGGAGGGGAGGGGAGAAGAGGAAGGAAGGGAGGAAATTGGAAGGGAGGGAGGAAGAGAGGGAGGGAAGGGAAGAAGGGAATTTGTGTAAGAAAAAAGAAAGAAGGAAAAAAGAAAGAAAGAAAAAAGAAAGAAAGAGAAAGAAAGAAATGAATTTTTGTGAGGAAGGAAGGAAGGAAGGAAGGAAGGAAGGAAGGAAGGAAGGAAGGAAGGAAGGAAGGAAATTTGTATGAGAAATTGGAAGGGAGGAAAGTAATTTGTGTGAGAAAAAGGAAAGAAGGAAAAAATAAATAAATAAATAAATAAATAAATAAATAAATAAATAAATAAAAAGAAAAGAAAGGAAGGAAGGAATTTGTGTGAGGAAGGAAGAAAGGAAGGAAGGACATTTGTGTGAGAAAAAGGAAAGAAGGAAAAAAGAAAGAAAGAAAGACAGAAAGAAAAAAGAAAAAAGGAAGGAAGGAATTTGTGTGAGGAAGGAAGGAAGGACATTTGTGTGAGAAAAAGGAAAGGAAGGAAGAAAGAAAAAAGAAAAGAAAGAAAGGAATTTATGTGAGGAAGGAAGGAAGGAAATTTGTGTGAGAAATTGGAAGGGAGGGAGGAAGAGCGGGAGGGAGGGAGGGAAGAAGGGAATTTGTGTGAGAAAAAGGAAAGAAGGAAGGAAGACAGAAAGAAATAAAAAAGAAAAAGAAAGAAAGAAAGGAAGGAATTTGGGTGAGGAAGGAAGGAAGGACATTTGGGTGAGGAAAAGGAAAGAAGGAAGAAAGAAAGAAAAGAAAGAAGGGAATGTGTGTGAGGAAGAGGAGGGAGGGGAATATTGCAGGGACTTCTGAATTGTTCACCCCAAACCCTCCATATCCTCACAGCATCTCCACTCCCCACCTCATCCCCATAACTCACAGCTCGCCTTGTAGGCGCCGCACATGGGCTTGACGTTCGGCAAGCTGAACCCCCAGGTGGGCGTGGTTACCCTCCAGCTGGGCCACCAAGGGGGCTCCCCTTTTCTGCTGCAGCTCCCACAGTTGCTGTGCAGGAAGGAAGGATGAAAAAAACGCGGCTGAAGGGGCAGAGAGGGTCATTGTGAAAGGACCACGACGAATGATGAGAATTATTCCCAGGGATTTTTCTCATACAGATAGAGCTCGACTTACAACCACTCATTTAGTGACTATTCAAACTTAACAACAGCACTGAAAAAAGTCCTTCCTCTTCCCCTCACTTCTCTTTTCCTTTCCTTTCTTCTATCTTTCTTTCTTCTCTCTTCCTTTCCTTTCCTTCTTTCCTTTCCTTCTTTCATCTTCCCCCTTCCTTTCCTCCCTCCCTCCCTCCCTCTCTCCCTTTCCTTCCCTTCCCTTTCTTCTATCTTCCTTTCTTTTCCTTTCTTTTCTTTTCCTTCCCTTCCCTTCCATTTCTTCTATCTTCTTTCCTTCATTCTATCTTCCTTTCCTTTCCACCTTTCCTTTCTTCCATCTTTCCCCTTCCTTTCCTCCCTCCCTCCCTCTCTCCCTTTCCCTTCCCTTCCCTTTCTTCTATCTTCCTTTCCTTCCCTTCTCCTCCCCTCGACAACAATAGCAAAAAGGGTTGTGAAAATCATGCCTTGTTCTCTTAACAACCCCCTTGCTTATCCAATTGTAGCTCTAAGTCGAGGACTACCTGTAAGACAGAGCTTGTATTTAGGGTTGTTCTTCTGGCCTGGTCTACCTCACAAGTCTGATGTTGACTGTACCAAAGCTAGGATCTGATATGATCTGATGTGATCCCTGCACAGGTGACTCTGGCGATCTGAAGATCCTCCCTATGAGACCATGAAGGCAGGAGAGGCAACTGTTGTGTCCCTCACCTCCAATCCTGCATCTCGCTCGGCGACCAGCTTTTGAACTCGGGCTCCGAGATCCCACAGGAGCTGTTGCATGCTGGAAGGGTCCATCTCTCTCCACTGCAACCCCAGGACATTTTCCGGTTCCTGGCTCACCTGGAAAGAACAAAACGAGGAGTTTTCTCTCTCTCTCTCTTTCTCTCTCTCTCTCTCTTAGAAACCAATTATTGGCACTTCTTCTGTTTGTTGATGTTGCAAAACCCTGGATCCAGGGGTGAAATCCAGCAGGTTCTGACAGGTTCTGGAGAACCGGTAACGGAAATTTTGAGTAGTTTGGAGAACCAGCAAATGCCACCTCTGGCTGGTCCCCAGGAGTGGGTGGGAAGGGGGATTTTGTAGTATCCTTCCCCTGCCACGCACATTAAGCCACACACACCAAGCCACACCTCATCTTTAATGAAGGTGATTGCATTTGACAAGTTTAATGAAGAGAAGGACCAGGGGTGGCATGATCGCATCTTCCAATATCTCAGGGGTTGCCCCAAAGAAGAGGGAGTCAAGCTATTCTCCAAAGCAACTCAGGGTAGAAAAAGAAGCAATGGGTGGAAACTAATCAAGGAGAGAAGCAACTTAGAACTAAGGAGGAATTTCCTGACAGTTAGAACAATTAATCAGTGGAACAGAAGTTGCCTCCAGAAGTTGTGAATGCCCCAACACTGGAAGCCTTTAAGAAGATGTTGGATAACCATCTGTCTGAAAGGGTATAGGGTTTCCTGCCTAGGCAGGGGGTTGGACTAGAAGACCTCCAAGGTCCCTTCCAAATATTCTATTCCACTCCATATTCTATTCTATTCTATTCCATTCCATTCCATTCCTTTCCATTCCATATTCTATTCTATTCTATTCTATTCTATTCTATTCATTCCTTTCCATTCCATATTCTAGTCTAGTCTATTCCTTTCCATTCCATATTCTATTCTATTCTGTTCTATTCTATTCCTTTCTATTCCATATTCTATTCTATTCCATTCCATTCCATTCTATTTTCTATTCTATTCTATGTTCTGTTCTATTCCCTTGGGGCCTGGAAGCTCAATTTTCTCTTTTGCATCTCAGCCAGTAATTTTGGCTTTCCAACTGCAGCAAAGTCACTTTGAGCTGCAGGGGAGGAATAATTAACATGATGCGCAGGGAGAGAGACTGTTTTTCTCCCTTTTTTTCCCCCTGCAGTGAAGAATAGAAGATTGTATGAAACATTCACACTAAAACTAAGCAATTGCAGTTCCCACATTTTGACAATCTTAATTCTTTCCTGTTGAGCTCGTCTGCCTGGACTCCACACTGTATATCGGATATTAATACAATCGAGCGAGTCCAGAGGTATTTCACGAGAAGAGTCCTCCACTCCTCTGCTCACAACAGAATCCCTTATGCCACCAGGCTCGAAATGTTGGGCTGGATCAACCTGAACTACACCGCCTGCGGTCAGACCTAAGCGTAGTACACAAAATTGTCTGCTACAACGTCCTACCTGTCAACAACTACTTCAGCTTCAACCTCAATAATACATGGTCAAACAATCGATACAAACTCAAGGTAAACCGCTCCAAACTCGATGGCAGAAAATACGACTTCAGCAACAGAGTGGTCAATGCTCTACCCGACTTCCTTGTTACATCCTCAAACTCCCAAAACTTTAACCTTAAACTGTCTATCATGGAGCTCACACCATTCCTAAGAGGTCCTTAAAAGTGGGCATGCATAAGCGCACCAGCATGAGGGATTTTTAATCAATTCATCTTAGAGGTCTTACTATTATTTTTAGTGCTTTACTGTATTTTTTTTGTAGAGGAGCCCAGAGATAATGGAATGCAAGAACTCCTAAATGAGAAGCAACAGTCAGCCAGATGTTCAAACTGGATCTGGCATTTTGGTCCACCTCTTGAGTCCTTTTCATGCGCTGATGTTGTGGCTTGATGTTAAAGGTCTTGCAGGATTTAAGCTGTTCCGAATCAAACAGCCTTTTGCAATTGACCGATGGGGATTTGGTCAATGCCGATCATGTTCAAATTGCTGTTACAATTATTTTTCATGCAGTCAGCCAGGTGTTCAGACTGGATTTGGCATTTTATCCACCAATTGAGTGGATAGGCAGATGTGGCTGTTTGATAGTGTTAAAGGTCCCTTTTCGGGATTTACAGTAAGTTGTACCGACTCCAGCTGCCTTTTGCAATTGACCGATGGGGATTTTGTCAATGACGACGGTGTTCAAATGATGCTCCAGATCCTTTTATCATTATTATTATTATGTGGTTAATCTTTGGTGAGATTCACAGCCTTTGGGGCTGGTTGGTAGCTCAACAGCTCGAGTCCTAACCAAGGACCTAGGAACTGTTAAGGGAACGTCAGAGAATATAAGTTGTTCCAAGTAGGGTGTTTTTTTGTAGAGTCAGAATATTCAAGTCAGGTAAATTTAGAATTTCCAAATAGCAAGGTAGCCCTTTAGGCATTGCTCCAAGGGCTCCAATTACAATTGGGACAACACATGATTTCTTTTTCCACAGTCGCTCAACCTCAATTTCCCTTGGAGATGGAAATATGTACATTTCTTCATTGTCGTCACCATTTACCTCTTTGATAGCAGACGCCAAAGTAGCTTGCACACTGATGTCCAGCGACTGGATTCGGCCAATGAACACATCTCGCTGTTCACACTATTGGAAATTCAAGGGAAAAAGTCAACAACTCGCTTTAATAATAATAAATAAAAAAACCAATCAGCTACGAATCTAGAAGCAAAATGCAAGAACCTTATTTCATGAGATTATCTAGGAATCTGGAACTGGGTAGGAGAAAGTCCTTATGCTTGATTGCAGGGAAATAAGTTTAAAACAAGTGAAGGCGTATATGCATTAATATGAATCAATATTGGCTATTTGCTTTTATTATGAATTGCTTGTGTTACTATAACTGTTACTGATTAAATCCATATTGGCTGTTTGCTCCTGATATGATACACTGCTAGAAATCCTCTATTAAGAATTAAGCTTTGTTACTGGCTTCTGCTTGTATTATTGTATACTGTCAGAAATGAGTTGTTTTCTAGCCTAGCAAATTGTAACCTTAACACTGGATGGCATGACTGCAAACGTTATCTCACTGCTGCGTCCCGCTTC
The DNA here is from genome assembly GCF_964273705.1 of Natrix helvetica. NCBI lineage: Eukaryota > Metazoa > Chordata > Lepidosauria > Squamata > Natricidae > Natrix > Natrix helvetica. Next base: position 4,355,437 of record NC_138563.1, read on the forward strand.
TATTCTTGGCTTCAAAGATAGGCACATTCTTGAAAACATAGAAGAAATTGTTACCCGGGAATATCAGGCCCCACAGATAAACTAGGGAGTTCTCCTGGCTCATAAATCCTTAAAGCGTTCTGCCGAAAATCAACTTGGCAAAGGGGAGCAGCAAGGCTATAGGAATCCTCCGTAGAAAAAGGTAGACAGAGGCAGGAGCTTGAACAAAAAAGGACACTCTAAAGATCCCGTTGATAACCAATCTTTGTCTCTGATTGGATCAGCTTTGTTTCTATCTGCCTAAAATGTATATAATACTCTGAGCCCCTCTCGCAGGGGGCGGCTATTCCTTCCATGCATTGGTTTGCATGTTTTGGAGATAGTTTTGTCACAACCTACCTGAACGGCACTTCCTAGCAAGAGTTGCACCAATTTCTTCATCTCCTGAACGGCCTGCGCTGAATCGGGAAAACCAAGATTAGAACCCTCCTTGCAAATATATGTTTTTTTCCCCTCTCCCTCCTTTTCTCTTCAAATTGCTACTATTTCCCCCCTAGCAAAATGGGTTTTGCAGCCCAGATTTTAATGAAAAGGAGGCCTCGGGGGGGGGGGGGGGGAAACAACACGATAGCAGTGTTCCAATATTTAAGGAGCTGCCCCAAAGAAGAGGGGGGGGGTCAGCCTATTCTCCAAAGCACCCGAAGGCAGGACATGAAGCAATGGGTGGAAACTAATCACGGAGAGAAGCAACTTAGAACTAAGGAGGAACTTTCCCGGCAGCGGGGAACAATTAACCAGGGGAACGACTTGCGATTCTGTCTTCTGAGCAGAGGGTTGGACTAGAAGACCTCCAAGGTCCCTTCCAACCCTGTGATTCTGTCTTCTGAGCAGGGGGTTGGACTAGAAGACCTCCAAGGTCCCTTCCAGCTGTTATTCTGTCTTCTGAGCAGGGGGTTGGACTAGAAGACCTCCAAGGCGGTCTTCCAGCTGTTGTTCTGTCTTCTGAGCAGGAGGTTGGACTAAAAGACCTCTAAGGTCCCTTCCAACCTTGTGATTCTGTCTTCTGAGGAGGGGGTTGGACTAGAAGACCTCCAAGGTCCCTTCCAGCTGTTATTCTGTCTTCTGAATAGGGGGTTGGACTAAAAGACCTCTAAGGTCCCTTCCAACCTTGTGATTCTGTCTTCTGAGCAGGGGGTTGGACTAGAAGACCTCCAAGGTCCCTTCCTGCTCTGTTATTCTGCCTTCTGAGCAGGGGGTTGGACTAGAAGACCTCCAAGGTCCCTTCCAGCTGTTATTCTGTCTTCTGAGCAGGGGGTTGGACTAGAAGACCTCCAAGGTCCCTTCCCGCTCTGTTAGAGTTGGAAGGAGGTCTCCTCAGACTGGCGGCCGTAAAACCAGGCTGAGGGATGTGGCTTGTGAGTTTTTCAAGAAAGAGAACACAACATCTATCCATCTGACTGTCTATCACAGCCTAAATTCCTCCCCAGAGTTTCCCAGCTGCCATTACCTGTGAAAGGTTCTCTGACCATAACATAGAGATTTGGAGGTGAAGAAAGGATCACCTGGTGGAGCTCATCCTGGGATTAAAAAAAAAAGAACAAGCAAAATACAGATAATCCTAAACCATTCATTTAGTGACTGTTCAAAAGTACAAAGGAAAAAAGTGAGTTATGACCATTTTCCCCATGAAAAATGGGGGGGGGAAAATTTCCCGGCATCCCCGTGATCCCGTGATCAAAATTCGGACTCTTGGCCACTGACTCATACTTATGACAGTTGCAGCGTCCCAGGGTCACATCATCCCCTTTTGCAACCCATCAACTCAAGGGGGTAAAGTCTGATTCACTTAACAACCGGATGGCTAACTTATCATCTGCCATGATTCCCTTACCAACCGTGGCAAGGAAGGGGCTGGACTAGAAGACCTCCAAGGTCCCTTCCAGTTCCATTCCATTATATTCTGTATTGTATTGTATTGTATTGTATTCTATTTTCTACTTCTTATTCTTTTCTATTCTATTCCATTCCATTCTCTACTTCTTATTCTATTCTATTCTCTACTTATTCTATTCTATTCTCTACTTCTTATTCTATTCTATTCTCTACTTCTTATTCCATTCTATTCTATTCTCTACTTATTCTATTCTATTCCATTCTCTACTTATTCTATTCTATTCTATTCTATTCTATTCTATTCTATTCTATTCTATTCTATTCTATTTTCTACTTCTTATTCTATTCCTTTTTCTACTTCTTATTCTATTCTATTCTTATTCTATTCTATTTTCTACTTATTATTCTATTCTACTAAATTTTCTTTTGTGTGTTGCCACCTAGTTTAAAGTGGCCAAGGTTGAAAAACACGACCCTCCATCAAACCGTTTTATCCTGAGCGGGTTGAAAAAAAAAAAGAAAACAGTTTATGCTTGGAGAGATCCTTCCAGCTGTGGTGCCAGACAGATCCTAAGGCCCCAGTTCGACTCACCCTGTAGAAATTCTGCAGCCTTTGGAGGACTATTTGAAGCGCCTGCAATCTCTCTTCCTCTCTGTTGTCATCTCTCCAAGCAGATGGAGGTCTTCTAGGAATCAGGTCACTAGAGAAGGCACAATGGACAATTAAAGATGGGTGGGCTTCAACTCCCAGAATCCCCCAGCCAGCATGTCACAAATTCAATGTAGACATTTGTGTTCTCTCTTGGAAATGGAAGGAAAAAAAAATCTGCAAATTGCTCTCTAAATTGCTAAAAATCTGTGAATTGCCCATCTTGAATGAAGCTATTTTTTTCTCCTGTGCGTTATAACAAATAAACCCACAATTTCTGCAAACGCGTTAAAAGACTGAACCACGAACTGAGTGTACCCTGCAACCAGCCAGCCTCCAAAGATGCTTTTCTAATTTTTATGTTTACTTTTAAAATAAAAGACAATTTTTCCCCCTCCTGGCAACTCCCTAGCACCCTTTATCGTCTTTCCAAGTAGGGAAAATATCTGGTTTTGTTTGGTCTTTTTTTTAAAGAAAAGAAAATTGTGGTTCTGTGTGATTTCTTTCAATGATGTTTGTTTTGTTTTTTCCTTTTTGCCATGGAAATTCTGCACAAGGGACGCAACCGTTTGAGAACTCTGAACTATTTCTTTCCTATACTTGCCCTGATCCTGAAACTACGCGGGTTCAACCGCACAATCAGACCAGGATTTGCTGTTGTTGTGTTGCGTCTTATGCCGACAAAAACCATGACTCACATCATTTGCATGACCTGTTGCAGGAAGTCTCCATTAACCAGTTTTCGGAAATATTCGCTCGCCTCTTCCTCTCCCTGGGGAAGTTGGTTGGGGCTCCTGCCCACCAGATCCTCCAGCGTCTGCATCTGTTGGGGCAAAACGTCAAGGCAAGGATGATCCAAAGCACCAGTCTGGGCTGGGTGGCTCACTTTACGACCGCCTCGCAGAACGTTGTGGCCGTTAAGTGGACTGACTACCTTTGATCAGTTCCTGAGTTTGCCCATCAACGCGTCAAACCCTTCAACTGTTTAAACCGCCTGGAGAAGGGGCTGCACAGAATCAACCACGTTTAAAAGGATCTAGGTTTTCTTGTATTATTTTATTTTATTATTCTATTCTATTCTATTATTTCCTTTCCTTTCCTATTCTATTCCTTTCTATTCTTTCCTCTCCTTTCCTCTCCTATTCTTTCCTATTCTATTCTTTCCTATTCTATTCTATTCTATATCACTTATGTACGATACTATGGGACTATTCTATATGAAACAAGAAACAAGCAGATCTGAAACATAAATGAAATAATTCTGACCCTGAAAAGACACAACTCAACCCACAATTAAGAGAAATTTTAATTAAGAGAATATGGTTAGCAGATATAATTTTAAAAATCCACCTTGGATTGGGCCATCCATTAAAAAGCAGCTTATTATCTCGGCAAGTTGAACACAAGTGTTTGTTTATTTACTAAACAAATTTTAATACAAGCATCTCATCTTTCAGGACTCAAGGCCCCATCCTCCACACCCTTTTGGTCTGTTTGGAGTCCACACTTTTGGAAACAAACATAAACCTGGTTAAGGTTTAGTCTGTCACTTGGGTCTCTTGTATGGTGGGAAGTCAACATTTGGTCAGGTAAAGAGGGAAGGGAGATTAGGGTGAGGGTCCCAAGACAGGAGAGTGGGTTGCCCAACCTTGGTGGGACTCCAATCCTCCAAAGCTCCTTTGCCCCCAGACCCGAATCCAAAATCAGCTCCCATCAATCAAGCTTGTTGACATGGGCTTAGTTTAGAATGTCATTAACCAAGTTCAAGCTCAAGAGTTTAGAAGGTCAACGTTTCTCCACCTTTGTCAACTTGAAGACGGGTGGACTTCAACTCCCAGAATTCCCCGGCCATCTTGACAGATCCTGGGAGATGGATGTCCACCCATCTTCAAGCAGGCTGGCTGGGGAATTCTGGGAGCTGAAGTCCACCCAATCTTTAAGTTGACAAGACAGGGAGAAGTTGGTTTAGATGAAGTCCTACCAAGATCTCTCTCTTTCTTTCTTGTTCTCTGAACAGTCCACCACAAGTCCAACCCTCCCTGAATACTTCCTCCACTCCCAACCCCCTCAAGCGAGGCTCACCCAGATGACCAAGGGCCCGGATATGAATTCCTCCATCGCTTCAAACCCATCTTCATCCATGGTGTGGCTTGACGCGATGTCTTCTTCTCCATCCAAGGCTCCTGGAGGCCTTAGGTAAGTCTGCCGTTCATGCACAACGTGCAATGTTGGGGAAAGTTTTAGGACTTCCTTCCGTAATCTGTTTTTTTTTTTTTTTTGAAGTGGGGGGGGGAAACAAGTAAGGAGGAAGCTGGATTGCTTCAAAGCTCTAAATTACACCCTTCGTGGTTTTCTCTTTCCCAACGCAGTAGACAGGAAGTCCCTCAAAATGAAACCTAGTCTGTTTGAAACTTCTGCAGGACTCCCTATATATTTTATTCCAATGAGCGACGGCATCAAAAAGCATTTGCCAGAAATAGTTTTCGGAGGCCGGTCTGCGATTTTCTTGACTCGCTGCTGTAAAAAGACAGCAATTGCGGTCACAACCCACCCGAGAACTTCCACAGGAAGTTTTCCCCGTCACCTACTCAAACGGTGTCATCACAACGGCGGCCTCCTGTTTTGTCAGGAAGGCGTTTTATTGGTTTAGTTTGGCTTTCCACCAAATAAACCTTAGAATTGGACCAAATACATAGGTGCAAACCCACGTTCCAGGAAGATTTGAAACATCCAGTTTGGGTCCCCCCCTTATAAAAAAAAAGGTTGAGACTCTAGAAAGAGTGCAGAGAAGAGCAACCATTCATTTTTTCAGCAATGAGATGGAAGTTTTCCTTCCTTCCTTCCTTCCTTCCCCCTCCCTTCGTTCCTCCTTCCTTCCTTACCATTCCCTTCTTCCCAAACATTCGGTTCTTGGATTTCCCATCCAAGTTCTAAACATTTCGGCTGTGCAGAGGTTCAAATTGATAAAATTAAATGGTTGCAGGAACCGGGCATGGCTAGTCTAGTGAGGAGAAGGACCAGGGGAGACAGGATAGCATCTTCCAATATTTGAGAGGCTGCCACAGAGGGGATCAACCTGTTTTCCAAAGCACCTGAAGGCCAGACAAGGAATAACAGAGGGAAACTGAGAAAGGAGAGATTCAAGCTGGAAATAAGGAGGAATTTCCTGACAGGGAGAACAATCAACCCATGGAACAGAAGTTGCCTTCGGAAGTTGTGGGAGCTTCATCCCTGGAAGCTTTCAAGAAGAGACTGGACTGCCCTCTGTCAGAAATGGTGTAGGGTCTCCTGCTTGGGCCCCACACTAGGAGGCTGAAGCAGACCCTGAGTCAGAATTTATGCCCCCCCTCCGACCCTCATAAAAAGACCCCAAAGAGGGAGAATCCCTGCAGCAACACAAGCCTTCATTGCATGTATCCGTCCCAGGGGCCGTAATTTGAGGACCCTTGATTGAGTGCAATATAAAAAATGCGAATAATTTTTTTCTGGCGGGCCACCAGTTGGTGACCGCTGATCTAACAGACCAGTGATGGAGCGCGGTTAGATTTTTGTAGGGTTTATCACCTTACTCCGAAGCCAAAGTAACCCAAAAAAACAGACTTGAGACCTCAATTTTTTTTCCAGATGATTTATTTGCTATCAAGAGGAACAAGGAAGAAGCGAAAGGAATTACATAAACTAACAGAAGAGACTATTTCCAGCTCAGGGTTAAACTGTGGAGTCCTTAGTGCTCTCTGAGCTTGGTGGGTTTTCTTGCAGACTTTCCACAACCCAACTAGGTAACATCATCAGGGCTACGAAGGAGTGTGGGGTTTGCTCTTTTTATATAAAGGAGCTTGCCACTATCAACTCCGACAATCAAATAAACAGTCTAATGAAGGAACTACCAAGAAGAAAATAACACAGGACAAGCCACAAATATATAAACAGAGAGCAAACCCCACACTCCTTCCAGCACTGATGATGTTATCTAGTTGGGTCATTAAACGTCTGCCAGGAAACCAAGCTCAGAGAGCAATCAAGGACTCCATCATTAGGTAAACACACACAACTCCCATCTCCTGGGCGCCATCCTGAGCCAATTTCAAAACACCTCAAGGACCATCAACCTGGTGGTGTAGGATGGGCTCCAGATCAGCAATGGGCTTCTGGGCCTCACAGCTGGGACACGATGTTGCTGGCCAGGCTGCAGGTCAGTCCCGTCCCGTCTTCTTCCACGTTGAGGGACTTCACGATGCTGTCCTCCACCACCATGGAGAACCTGAAAAAAAAAGGAGCGGAAAGAGGGCGAAACTAGGACGGAGAAATAATTGGTGGAAAAGATAAGATTTCTGGATTGAGAGGGTACAGGAGGCAATCAAGCTAGAGCTGAGAAGGTTCAACCAGGCTTTGTAGTAATAGCTTTTTTAACTGACTCTTTTGAAGGGGGGGTAAATGTGGTTTGCCTCTATGTGTCCGTCAATGGCAGAGTCACGCGATTATATATATATATAATATATAATCGATTATATATATAATATATATAATCGATTTTATATATATATATATATATATATATATATATATATATATATATATATGTGTGTGTGTGTGTGTGTGTGTGTGTGTGTGTGTGTGTGTGTGTGTGTGTGTGTGTGTGTGTGTGTGTTGAATTTGTGCTGATAAATAAAGGGAGACTAGTATAGATCTAATTCAAGCTATTTAGCTCTCATCAGCTAGCCATACCCTTACATACACAAATACATACATACATACATACATACATACACACACACACACACACACACACACACACACACATTTGTGTTACAACCCCTGGTATGCCCAAATCTGGGAGGGAGCTCACTACTCCTCCTTTCTGTCCTTTGGCTCACTACAGGAGACCATCCAGGCAGAAAACCATATTTTTAATGTTGCCTTTGCTATGTTTGTGTTGTATTTGTGCTGATAAATAAATAAAGGGAGACTAGTATAGATCTATTTCAAGCTATTTAGCTCTCATCAGCTAGCCATACCCTTACTGGGATTTGAACCTGGGCTGTATTACATATTAGGCAGATGTATTAGCCACTAAGCCACTATTTATATATATTCTGGGAGCTGACTGGAAGTTCAGTTCCCCCCACCATAGAGTCTCCTCCTAGCGCGGCGTCCTAGCGCGGCATCCTTTTTCCTCTACCCGTCATAACCGAAAGGCCTATCAATTGTGGCGACAGCTGGAAAACCCTCCCCTTGCCATAGAGTCTTCTCCTGGCGCACTGTGCTTCTCTCCCTCCCCACCCCCCCACCGGAGGCTCCTCTCAAAATTGTGGTGTCAACTGGTGACGGAGCCGCAGCAGAGGGAGGAAAGAGCCACATGCGGCTCCAGTTTGCTGACCCCTGACTTAACCAACCCAGCAAGAAAGGTCGTAAAATGGGAGAAAACTCGCTGAACAAACATCTCGCTTAGCAAACAGAAATTTGGGGGCGCCATTGTGGTTGTAGAGTGGCGCGGTGGCTTAGAGGGGGAGCGCTCGCCTCACAATCCGGAGGCTGTAAATTCGATCCTAGGTAGAGGCAGATATTTCTCTCTCTAGGCATAAGGAGAATATGTCTGCTGAAAAAAAAAGACAACTCCGTTCGGGTGACAGGAAAGGCATCTGGCCAGAAAACACTCAGATCCATTTCGTTGCCCAACACTCCACCCCGCCCCAAAGGGATTACGGGGTCTTTAAAAAAGATGATGGTGATTGCAGTTGTAGGTCAAAGGATGTCTGTAAAGGTTTTGAAAGGGAAGGCATGAAAACACATGTTTATGTCACACAAATGCAATTTCTGGCTCTCAAACCTTTTGGATCGGTTTGTCCCAAACAATTGCCGGAGAGAGTCCTTGTCAAGGAGAAGGTTTGTCGCCTGTGGGAAAAAGCAAAATTGGGGTTGACCTTCAACGTCTGGGAGATTTGAGACAGATCGGTCTAGTGGTTAAAGCACCAGACTTGAAAGCAGGAGACAGCGAGTTCTAGTTCCGCTTTATGCATGAAAGCCAATTGGTTGACTTTGGGCCAATCACCAGGAGACAGCAAGTTCTAGTCCCGCCTTAGGCATGAAAGCCAATTGGTTGACTTTGGGCCAATCACCAGGAGACAGAGAGTTCTAGTTCCGCTTTATGCATGAAAGCCAATTGGTTGACTGGGCCAATCACAAGGAGACAGCGAGTTCTAGTTCCGCTTTATGCATGAAAGCCAATTGGTTGACTTTGGGCCAATCACCAAGAGACAGCGAGTTCTAGTTCCGCCTTATGCATGAAAGCCAATTGGTTGACTTTGGGCCAATCACCAAGAGACAGCGAGTTCTAGTTCCGCCTTATGCATGAAAGCCAATTGGTTGACTTTGGGCCAATCACCAAGAGACAGTGAGTTCTAGTCCCACCTTAGGCATGAAAGCCAATTGGTTGACTTTGGGCCGATCCAAAGTCCATAATCCAAGCACCCTGGGTCTCCCCTGTCATAGTCCAGAGCCCGAACCCCCACACCTGGCCAGGTATTCCCGTACCTTCCCAAAAGCCCCTGTTGGATCAGCCAGCATCCGCACCTGTGAAGAAAAGAAAGCAAACCCCAAATTAAAAATCAGAATGTGGAGCAATTCTTAACCTTTCCCAACCATGGTTTAGCCCAGATGTTGGCAACCTTAAACACTCAAAAGAGCCACAAAGGTCCTAACCGGAAGCCCAGTTGCCCCACCAAAGAGTCTCCTCCTAGCGCAGCGTCCTTTTTCCTCTGCTGACCGGAATTCTGGTTCCCCCACCACAGAGTCTCTTCCTAGAGCGGCATCCTTTTTCCTCTACCTGTCCTAACCGAAAGCCCTCTCAATTGTGGAGCCGACCGGCAACAGGGAGCCGCAGCAGAGGGACGAAAAAGCCACATGCAGCTCCAGAGCTACAGGTTGCTTCCCCCTGGTTTAGCCACTCAGCTTTCTCTTCCGGGTGAAAAAAAAAACCCTGTCAAATTATTTGCAGGAAAAGTTTTAAATGTTAAAAAGAAAAAAAAAACAGAAAAGAAAGGAAACACCCCAATCCGTTTGTCTGGGCATGATTATGGCACACCGGGCAAGTTTCCCACACCGGTTGTGGTAGCTCAGGGGCAAACCACATACCATGCAGGAATTCGAAAATCAAATTATTTTGCCCCTGGGATGGGCGGGCAGAGAAATCTCTGAGGTTCAGTTGCTGAAAGGTGTTCTGGGAAACTCCCTCTGGAGCGCCAAGCAAGCAGCCACAAAAGCTGCCCCAATTATCCATAAAAATTTCTTTTCTCCCAGGGTTTGGCCTCTGCCCAACGCTCTTGGTTCATTAACTCCCATTCTTTGCATTAAGAGGCAACAAGAGAGGACTGGCTGGTTTAGAAGACGTGTCAAAGAGGCCGTTTACCGTATTCACGGGGATATAAGACGCACCTTTTTTCCTCAAAAAAGAGGCTGAAAATCTGGGGGTGTAGCATTTTTCGCCCCTTCATTATTGAAAAGCAAAAAACTCCCAACGTTAAAAGTTTCTGCCTCCAAGCCATCCAATCGGATGTTTTGGCAGAAACGGTTATTTATTAAGTTCTTCTTAGTTCTTCTCCCCGGCTTGGCAGCGGCTGTGGCATCGTCGACGGAGCGCAATTGGACTGACTTCATCTGATAAAGTTGGATGGGCGCATTTTGAGGAAGCTCCTTCAAAAGCTGCAGAACTAACCTGGCATCATGTGGTTACTCACTGCTAAGGGGACAGTCAGATAAAGAGACAGCTGAGCCCTAAAAGGGATAATGGAGAAGGGAGGGCGGAAGAATCAGAAGGACCCTCCCTAGTTTCTCAGGCCATAGAGGAAGACCTTGGGAGACAGAGTGAAGAGATGCTGTTGAGGGAACACACAGATAAGAGACAACCGAGCCCTTGGCTGCGTAATGGACAGGCTCAGAAGGGACCCTTCCTAGTTTCTCAGGCTGTAAAGGAGATGGCTATAATAGTATGTGAGAAAGACCTTGAGGGATGGATGAAAAGGTGCCAAGGGAAGGGATAAGAGATGGTTGAGCCCTCAGCTACATAATAGATAGAGGAAAAGTTTCGAAGGGACCCTCCCTAGACTGTCTTGGGATGTAAAGGAAGGGAAGGAGAATCTAGATAGTCAAGGCTCTGGTTTTCCCAGTTGCAATGGATGGCTGTGACAGTGGGACCATAAGGAAGGCTGAGCGCCAACGAATGGAGGCCTTTGAACTCTGGTGCTGGAGGAGACTCCTGCATTGAGTCCCTTGGACTGCAAGGCCATCCAACCGGTCAGTCCTAGAGGAGGTCAACCCCGACTGCTCTTTAGAAGACCAGATCCTGAAGAGGAAACTCAAAGACTTTGGCCACCTGATGAGAAGGAAGAAGGACTCCCTGGAGAAGAGCCTCATGCTGGGAACGATAGAGGGCAAAAGAAGAAGAAGGGGACGGCAGAGAAAGAGGTGGCTGGATGGAGTCACCAAAGCAGTCGGCATGAGCTCAAATGGACTCCAGAGGATGGTAGAAGATAGGAGGGCCTGGAGGAACTTTGTCCACAGGATTGCGATGAGGAGGACATGACTTCGCAACTAACAACAACAATGAAGGTGTCAGCAGAAAATTAAAGACAGTTGCAGCTGACATCTCTGAAAAACATCAAGCCAATGGGGGAGAAAAACATATTTTTCTCCCTCTCTGGCACATGAAGAATTAGAATTTGGCAGCACTTTTTGTAGACTTCTGTTGGGTTTCTACTCTGAAGGAAGGAAATAAATCTCGCTGCAAATAAATTCCAGAATGTGTACATAAAGAGAACGAAAAGAGAGGGTAGGCGGTGGGCGGGCAGGTTGATATCAACCAAGTTGCCAAGATAAGTGTTTCTCTGAAACTTCCCATCTGTGACATCTGGCGACTGCACAATGTATTATGAATCATATTCGGTTATATAAACCTGGGGAGCAAAAGGAATCTTGCATAATCTTGCAAAGAGCAAAATGAAATGGATCTGGTTGATAAGCATTTCCATTTTGATGCTCCCTAGATCTTCCCTGCTGCTACTCACGTCTTCAAAACATGGTGTGGCTCAAATGTGGCAACTTTAAGATGGTGGACTTCAACTCCCAGGATCCCCCAGCCAGCATGCTTTAAGATGGTGGACTTCAACTCCCAGAATCCCCCAGCCAGCATGCTTTAAGATGGTGGACTTCAACTCCCAGAATCCCCCAGCCAGCATGCTTTAAGATGGTGGACTTCAACTCCCAGGATCCCCCAGCCAGCATGCTTTAAGATGGTGGACTTCAACTCCCAGGATCCCCCAGCCAGCATGCTTTAAGATGGTGGACTTCAACTCCCAGAATCCCCCAGCCAGCATGCTTTAAGATGGTGGACTTCAACTCCCAGGATCCCCCAGCCAGCATGCTTTAAGATGGTGGACTTCAACTCCCAGGATCCCCCAGCCAGCATGCTTTAAGATGGTGGACTTCAACTCCCAGGATCCCCCAGCCAGCATGCTTTAAGATGGTGGACTTCAACTCCCAGGATCCCCCAGCCAGCATGCTTTAAGATGGTGGACTTCAACTCCCAGGATCCCCCAGCCAGCATGCTTTAAGATGGTGGACTTCAACTCCCAGGATCCCCCAGCCAGCATGCTTTAAGATGGTGGACTTCAACTCCCAGAATCCCCCAGCCAGCATGCTTTAAGATGGTGGACTTCAACTCCCAGGATCCCCCAGCCAGCATGCTTTAAGATGGTGGACTTCAACTCCCAGGATCCCCCAGCCAGCATGCTTTAAGATGGTGGACTTCAACTCCCAGGATCCCCCAGCCAGCATGCTTTAAGATGGTGGACTTCAACTCCCAGGATCCCCCAGCCAGCATGCTTTAAGATGGTGGACTTCAACTCCCAGGATCCCCCAGCCAGCATGCTTTAAGATGGTGGACTTCAACTCCTAGAATCCCCCAGCCAGCATGCTTTAAGATGGTGGACTTCAACTCCCAGGATCCCCCAGCCAGCATGCTTTAAGATGGTGGACTTCAACTCCCAGAATCCCCCAGCCAGCATGCTTTAAGATGGTGGACTTCAACTCCCAGAATCCCCCAGCCAGCATGCTTTAAGATGGGTGGACTTCAACTCCCAGAATCCCCCAGCCAGCATGCTTTAAGATGGTGGACTTCAACTCCCAGAATCCCCCAGCCAGCATGCTTTAAGATGGTGGACTTCAACTCCCAGGATCCCCCAGCCAGCATGCTTTAAGATGGTGGACTTCAACTCCCAGGATCCCCCAGCCAGCATGCTTTAAGATGGTGGACTTCAACTCCCAGGATCCCCCAGCCAGCATGCTTTAAGATGGTGGACTTCAACTCCCAGAATCCCCCAGCCAGCATGCTTTAAGATGGTGGACTTCAACTCCCAGGATCCCCCAGCCAGCATGCTTTAAGATGGTGGACTTCAACTCCCAGGATCCCCCAGCCAGCATGCTTTAAGATGGTGGACTTCAACTCCCAGGATCCCCCAGCCAGCATGCTTTAAGATGGTGGACTTCAACTCCCAGAATCCCCCAGCCAGCATGCTTTAAGATGGTGGACTTCAACTCCCAGGATCCCCCAGCCAGCATGCTTTAAGATGGTGGACTTCAACTCCTAGAATCCCCCAGCCAGCATGCTTTAAGATGGTGGACTTCAACTCCCAGGATCCCCCAGCCAGCATGCTTTAAGATGGTGGACTTCAACTCCCAGAATCCCCCAGCCAGCATGCTTTAAGATGGTGGACTTCAACTCCCAGAATCCCCCAGCCAGCATGCTTTAAGATGGGTGGACTTCAACTCCCAGAATCCCCCATCCAGCATGCTTTAAGATGGTGGACTTCAACTCCCAGAATCCCCCAGCCAGCATGCTTTAAGATGGTGGACTTCAACTCCCAGAATCCCCCATCCAGCATGCTTTAAGATGGTGGACTTCAACTCCCAGAATCCCCCAGCCAGCATGCTTTAAGATGGTGGACTTCAACTCCCAGAATCCCCCAGCCAGCATGCTTTAAGATGGTGGACTTCAACTCCCAGAATCCCCCAGCCAGCATGCTTTAAGATGGTGGACTTCAACTCCCAGAATCCCCCAGCCAGCATGCTTTAAGATGGTGGACTTCAACTCCCAGGATCCCCCAGCCAGCTTCTTTAAGATCTGTGGACTTCAACTCCCAGAATTCCCCAGCATGCTGGCTGCAGAACTCCCAGGATTCTCAGCTGGGGAATTATGGGAGTTGAAGTCCGCACCTCTTAAAATTCCCAAGGTTGAGAAACATTTGATGTACATTTTTTCCCAATGGTTTTGTGGCTTGGAAAAAATCAAACAGGGGTGGGGTGGGGGGGTATCTCCTATCCTACCCATCCACCCCTTATTTTTTACCTTTCCTTCAGCTTGGTGAGCCTTTCCCCATTCGTTCATCACAAAGATATCATTAACTGCCAAGCAAGCAATGATCTCCACTCCTTTCCCCTTCAGTTGTCCTGCTTTCTCCACGTAACCAGGTAGATGTGTCTGCCATTGGACACAAAACAAAAGTGAATTACAGATAAGTCCTCGTGTCAGCGTTCCAAATATCATCCAGAATTAAATCAGAGTCCAAGGCAGAGCTTTCCTCAAAGTTCCAATTTAATAAGAGAGACATGTTGGTACAAACTGTGGAAAACCCGAATCTGAAAGCTTCCTGGGGTTCCCACCCAATTGAAAATTCATGATCTTGTCCTCATGCCCACAAGTTTATCACATGGTCCAATCTTCCACTGCCACGCTGGCATTTCCACCCATAATGTTCCGGTCAGGTGCAGAGGTGCGGAGACAAAGAATGACCTTGGGCTTCTAGAAAGGAATGTTTTATTTCGACAACACCACATTCTACAATTCTACCCCTTACTATTCCCCCACCCAATTCCCCACTAACGAAAGAGCAAAGGAAAGAAAGAGAGAGAGTGTGGCAGGCCAAAGATCCTAAAAGGAATATGACTGCAGGCCTGACACCTCGACTTATGACCTCAACGGAGCCCCAAATTTGTCTTGCGAAGAGAGCACAGAGACCTAAGTAGAGTTTCTTTATGCAGCGTCCTCTGCATAAAGTATTGTAGCTGAAAACAGATTCTGGTACTCACAAATTAATGACCACAATTGGGACGGGAACGTCTCCTGCTAAGCTATGCAGTCGTTAAGTAGTCGCGCCTGGTTTTACAATCTTATTAACTTTCAACAAGTCACTAAACAAGCCAAGGGCTACCGTTGTCAAAGATCTCAAAACTTTTGTTTGAAGTTTTACAGTGCTCCCTGAACTGCCTCCGACTTCAAATCTTCAATCCTGGAGGATTCTAAAATAGATTCTTACTTACTTTGGAACAACCAGGGGTGAAGGCACCCGGCACCCCAAAAAGAATCCCCTTTTTCCCCTTGAAGATGCTGGACAGGTTCACTTTGTTGGAAGGGTCTCCTTCGTAGACCTCCACACTGGGCAGCTTGTCTCCAACCTGTCAAAAGAAAACAGCCCGACTTCAGTTCCCAGAATTCCCCCGTCGGCATATCAGAATGCAAAAGGGGACAACTGCAATCTTACTTCTGTTCTGTTTATACTCTTTTTCCTTTCTACAGCTGGTCCTGGACTTACGACCACAAACCGAAGCCCCCAAATTTACGTGGCTGAGCGAAACATTTGTTAAGGGAGTTTTACCCCCCCTTTTGCAATCTTTCTGGCCCCACAATTGTCAAGGGAAATCCCTTTAGTTGTTACGTTGGTAACCCCGTTGTTAAGCAAATCTGGTTTCCCCGTCAACTTTGCTTGTCAGAAGGTCGCAAAAGGGGATCATGTCACCCCAGGGACACTGCAACCATCGTAAATGTGTATGGGTTGTGACCGTGGGGATGCTGTAATGGGTTGTAAGTGTGAAAAATGGTCATAAGTAGCTTTTTTCAGTGCTGTTGTAACTTTGAATTGTCGTTAAGTGAACCTGTATTGCACACACAGTATTACAGCCATCTCCTTTACAGCCTGAGAAACTAGGGAGGGTCTCTTCTGAACCTCTTTCTCCATCTATTATGTAGCTGAGGGCTCAACCGTCTCTTATCTGACCCTTCCCTTGGCATCTTTTCATCCATCCCTTAAGGTCTTTCTCACATACTATTACAGCCGGATCTTTTACAGTCTGAGAAACTAGGGAGGATCCCTTTTGAGCATGTATGAAGCCAAGCGCTCGGCTGTCTCTTATCTGTTTGTGCTGTTTGTAACTTCGCTCAGTAAAAGAACTGTTGTTAAGTCGAGGACTGCCTGCATATAAATTACCGGTGACGTTTTGAAATAGGTTGGTTCATGAGAATGGAATAAGTCATTCTATATATTTATCTGTAAAGAAAGGAACAAAGCTACATTCTGGCTTAGCTATGCTGAGTAACCAACATATGGCAAGGTTTGCAACCCAATTTAAACAACTTAGCATTGCATCAGATCAAACCATGTATGGCATGCCTGTCATTTATCACTCAATCAGCACCCTTGTTTTTTTGGGGGGGTGTCCCTGAACCCAGCTGTTGACAGATGGGGGGAGAACCCCCAAACGTGCAAATTACACCATTAGTCGTGTTCCTTTGCAAGGGGGTGACTTTAACATGGGAAGGCGCTTGCAAAGCCCAGTTCAAGGTCATTGCACGGGGGTTTCCAGCTGTTGGCACATCAGGAGGCGGACCCCCCTCCCCCAAGCGTGCAAATGACACGACTGACAGTGTCCTTTTGCACTGACCCCTTTGCACGGCGGTGACTTTGCAAAGGAGGGCGCTTTCTAACCCTCTCTGGAGGTCACTCTGCGGTTTTTTTTTTTTTTTGCACCCAGCTGTTTGCAAACCAAGAAGCCAACCCCCCCCCCCTTCCCGGTCCCAAAAACAGGCGTGCAAATTGCACGGTCAGCAATGCCCCTTTGCATTGGGTTTTTATTTTGTCTTATTTTCTTTTGCACTCACCTTAAGGGCCGCCATGGCCGCGGCTCCCGAAGCAAAGGCCCGCCGGGTCACCCCGCGGCTTGCAAGCAAGTAAGCCGCCCCAGTTCCCCAACAGGCTCGCCCCAGCGCCCCCGTCCGGTACCACCCCGTTGCCATGGAGATCCCGGGAGTGACAGCAGCCATGGCAACGCGCAACCTTTTGAAGTATGCGGGCCAACCCCCCTCTCCGGCTGCCCGGGGCTTCCTTGCGCGCGACACCCCCCCCTCGACCGTGCACGCGCCCTGAAGCGGGTGGGAGGTTTTGCTGGGAGGAAGAGAAAAGAAGATCAGGAATGCAACTATTTTATTTTATTGCATTCTTAAACATGTTTTTTTTTTGCAAAAAAAATTAATAATAATTGGGAATTGCAATCGATCAGGCTGGGCACTGGATCCGTTTGGGAATTGCATTGTTTGGGATATAAATGAATATATCGGTCGTTGCAAGCTTGGTGCACTTTTATTTTATTTAATCATGCTTCGCTTGGTGTCTTGTCAAAAATCCTCCCATTCCTAGCCTTTGCCGGATACAGCCCGATGGGACTTGTAGTCCCAAAATCACGAGAGGACCTTGGTGCTCTCTGAACTTGGATGTTTTCTTGCCAAAGTTTCACGACCCCAAAGTAGGTAACATGATAAGGGCTGTTGGATAAGGATTAGTTTATCTATTCTATTCTGTTCTATTATCCATTCTGTTCTATTCTATTCTGTTCTATTCTTCATTCCATTTTATTCCTCTTATTCTATTCTGTTCTGTTCTGTTTAATTATCCGTTCCATTCCATTCTTTGGGGCTTGGCAAAACGCGGAACCCCCTAGCGGCCGGAACCATGTCGCGCTCGGGTCGCGTTTCCGGGAGGACCCAAGCAAGCGTTGCACAAATGCGCCGGAAATGAGCGGAAAATCCGGCGGCGTTTGTTTACACCAAAACCGGAAGCGGCCCGGAAGGGATTTTTCCCCCCCTTCTCCATGCACGTGTCCTTCCTTTTGCTCGCTCGGCGGACCGAAAAACCATGAAACTCCTGACCCACAACATGCTCACCTCGCATGTGCGGGGCGTGCGGCCCGGAGGAGGGTTTCCCCTTCTCATACAGGTAAGCCAGGATGGCGAAGCCCTCCCCCCCCCCAAAAAAAACCGGATTCTGCAGCCCATGCTTCCCAGCAGGCTGGACTACATAGCCCATCGTTTAAATCCTGTTAGGGGGATGCATTCCAACTCCCATAACCCCCCCCAGCCAAGCTCCCCCCGTTTTGCATTTCCAGCTGCATGCTGGATTACAACTCCCATCATCCCCAGCTCCCCCCCCCTCTCCTTTAGATTTCTTAAATTTAGCAGAAAAGAAAGAGAGAAAAACCGAGCTGCCCTTCAAGATGGGTCTGGTAGTCCTAAATCTGACGTTGGGGGGCCTCACAATTTAGGAAAGGAACTGCGGAGTCCTGCTTGTGACCCCATCATCCCCTGCCTGGCTGCTTTTATTTATTTATTTATTTGGCTTGATTTCTATAGCCATTTTTACATTTGACATTGAGTCTTTATTGATTAGACATATCAAAGTGCAAAGTCCCAGAAACAAATTATTACTAAAATTTGATAAAAGCCATTTAAAATGAAATTGGATAAAATACCATTTAAAATGGAATTGGGATAAACTACAATAAATAGAATAGAATTAAATAGAATAGAATAGAATGGAATTCTTTATTGGCCAAGTGTGATTGGACACACAAGGAATTTGTCTTTGGTGCAGATGCTCTCCGTGTACATAAAAAAAAAACCAATACATTCATCAAGAATCATAAGTGAAAGTCATAGGTTACTAAAAGCAATCAAATTATACTAGGAAACAAATAAAACAATATGCCCTATAGCGTCATTTTGAGGGTAGAAGTTGAAATAATTTATGTCCAGGATGTGAGGGGTCTGTAATTATTTTCACATCACTCTTTTTGACTCGTGCAGTATACAGGTCTTCTAGAATAGAGTTGAGTTGAGTTGGAAGGGACCTTGGAGGTCTTCTAGTCCAACCCCCTGCTTAGGCATGAAACCGTACACCACTTCAGACAAATGGTTATCCAACATCTTCTTTAAAACGTCCAGTGTTGGAGCATTTTCAACTTCTGGAGGCAAGCTGTTCCACTGATTCATTGTTCACATGGTCAGGAAATTTCTCCTTAGTTCTAGGTTGCTTCTCTCCTTGCTTAGTTTCCACCCATTGCTTCTTGTTCTGCCCTCAGATGCCTTGGAGAATAGTTTGACCTCCCTCTTCTTTGTGGCAACTCCTGAGATATTGGAAGACTGCTATCCTGTCTCCCCTAGTCCTTCTTTTCTTTAAATTGGGCATACCCAGTTCCTGCAACCGTTCTTCACATGTTTTAGCCTCCATAAGCATTGCAGCCTGCTTAATTGGATCGCAATCCTTGTTTTAAGGGTTTCCCGAGACTGACTTTTCTCTCTTTCCCCCCCACAGGCTACAGAGGTGAAAGTGAACGATATCGATTTCAACCCCCAGTTCACGGCACGGATGCTGCCCAAAATTGAATGGGCAGCTCTGGTGGGCGCGGCTGATAGTGTAAGTCCTCAGCAGGTATTGGGGTGCCGAAGGAAAAAGGCAGAGGAAACAGTGATCCAGCTCTTCCTTATATCCCCCCTGCCTGGCATTTTTCAAACGTGGGCATCTTTTCATCTTTCCTATGTTTGCCAGTAGCCCAGGGCATGTGTGTATGCGTGGCAGTTTAGGTGGCCCTTTGAGGCTTACTGGGAGGAGACCATCCCAGCCAGTGGTTGAAAATGACAGCAGGTCTTCCTTCCTTTTCAGTTGGGTCACCGCTCAGACCTTCCCTCTGAGCTCATCCCCGACTACGAGAAAAATGAAGATTTTCTTCGGAAAGTGCATCATGTCTTGATGGAGGTTTGGAAACCTTTATTTCTTTTCTCCTTTCCATTCCTTTTTTTCCCTCTCCTTTCCCCTTCCCCTCCCCTTTCCTCTTTTTTCCTTCCTTCCCTCCCTCCCACTTTCTTTCTTTCCTTTCTCCTTTCCATTCCTTTTGTTTTTCCTTTCTCTCCTCTCCCCTTCCCTTCCCCTTTCTTCCTTCCCTTCCCTCCCTTTTTCCTTTCCTTTCCATTCCTTTTCTTTTTCTCATTTCTCTCCTCTCCTCTCTTCTCCTTTCCTTTCCCCTTCCCCTCCCTTTCTCTTTTTTCCTTCCTTCCTTCCCTCCCCTTTTTTCTTTCCTATCTCCTTTCCTTTCCCTTTCCCCTCCCCATTCCTCTTTTTCCTTCCCTCCTTTCCTTTCTCCTTTCCATTCCTTTCCTTTTCCCCTTACTTCCTTTCCTTTCCCCTTCCTCTTTTTTCCTTCCTTTCCTCCCTCCCCTTCTTTCCTTTCCTTTCTCCTTTCCATTCCTTTCCTTTTTTTCCTTTCTCTCCTCTCTTCTTTCCCCTCCCCTTTCCTTTTTCCTTCCTCCCTTCCTTCCCTCCCTCCCCCTTTCTTTCCTTTCTCCTTTCCATTCCTTTTTTCCCTTCCTTCCTCTCCTCTCCCATTCCCCTCCTTCCTTCCTTCCTTCCTTCCTTCCTTCTTTTCTTTTCTTACTTTCTTTTTCTTCCCCACTGATTCCATTTTTTTCATCGTTTAGGTGGAAGTGATCGAAGGTATTCTAAAATGTCCGGATACCGGGCGGGAATTTCCCATTACTAAGGGTATACCAAACATGTTGCTAAGCGAAGATGAGACATGAGCTGTTTGGCTGTCAAAAAGGCACTAGAAGAAAGTCCAGAGGGATGGAGGAGGAGAACTATTAACTTCCTTGCAACAGTTTGTGCGTTATTGTTTGTTTTGTGTTGTGTAAATAAATCTGAATGCTTAAATACAGTCTTCCCGACGTTGGTAGAGAGTCTTAGGATTGGTGTTGAGCAGATCTGTTGGGAGACTGGCCTCGACATATGACCGTTTCTTCAGCAGCAGCAAAAAAAAGGTTGTAAAACCATTTTTTTGCAAAATTCTTTCTCTTCCCCTCCTCCCATTCCACTGCTTCTAAAACCCTCATATATCTGGAAGCGATATTCCTATTTCTTTTGTTCAAAGTTTTTCTTTGCTTTTCTCCTGGGCAAATACCCATCACTCCTTTGCTCCCAAATGCTGGTCCCAAGTAGATCTGCTTTGCAAAAAAAAAAGTTTACTGGAATGTCAATCTTCCTTTCTTTTCAATCTTTTTTTAAAAAAAAGAACATTTGAAAAAGCGGGGTAGGGAATGTATTAAGGCATCCAAGCGTGGTCGGGAATCACACAGGGTTTCCTGTTTGAGGCTTCTAAAATTCAGCTTTTTCATTATATTTTTAATGAAAATTTCTAATTTTCTAATTGCCTTTCCCTGCCACGTAGTCACAACCTTGAGACGGATAGCCATACCAGATTAACAGAGTTGGAAGGGACCTTGAAGGTCATCTAGTCCAACCCCCATCCAAGCAGGAGACTGTACGCCATTTCTGACAAATGGCAGTCCAATCTCTTCTTGAAAGCCTCCAGGGATGAAGCTCCCACAACTTCCGAAGGCAACTTCTGTTCCATGGGTCGATTTCTCTCCCTGTCAGGAAATTCCTCCTTATTTCCAGGTTGAATCTCTCCTTAGTCAGTTTCCATCCATTCTTCCTTCTCTGGCCTTTGGGTGCTTTCAAAAATACCTCCCCCCCCCCCCCCACTCCTCTCCGGGGCAGCCCCCCTAACCCCTCAAATATCAGCGGAGCTCATGAATAAATGAGACATAAAATCATATAGATGGATCGCTCGCTTCCCTGGCTGGCAGCGAGTTTGAATTCATCGGGGAAAAAGCTGCCGTCAATCAAAAGGCAGAGACTTAGTTTTTTCCAGAGGCTGCATTGGCCTTTTAATTCTTCCAGTAATAGAGCTCTCTATGAATGTATAACTGCCTATACACAAATCAGATTATTTATAATATGTACACACACATAATTTAATTTAAAAAAAAATCCAGCATCTTTTATCTCCCCCCCCAGTCTTCCTTCCCCCCTCCCTTCCCCAAGGAGAGAATCACACCTGCCTCATTGGGGAAGGGACAGGTGTGCCGAGATCTTCTTCCTTTTTTAAAATTTATTTTTTTTCCTGCAACAAATATACAATAAAATATATTGCTATGTACACGGCTGTCCCGTTTGAGCCACACCGGGGGTGGGGGGGTGTCTCCCTTCCGAATTTCAGCGGGAATTGAGAGGGGGAATAAGGTGGGGGGTTTTCTTTTATTGCTTTGGACAGAGGTCGGGGTTGGGCTGGAGGTGGGGGAAGGGGGGGGCAAACATCTGTTGGGACGAAGAGAGACAGGGCTTCACACCTGAAAAGAAAAGCAAAATTTTTTTGCCTTTTTGAACTATTGCTATGTGGAAATTCGGTGAAGGATGCAGAACGAAAGGACCGGCCTTTTATTATTATTATTATTCTGTCTCGGAGGGAGAGGTCTTTCTCCTTCACCGCAGCCCACCACTTTCCTGGGTTTGAAGGCAGGTTGCGTGCGAACAAGGCAGGTTCCCCCTCCCTCAGAGACCCTCCAACTCTCCGCACCCCCTTTTATTTAAAATTCAAAGTTATTGCTTCAAAGGGATAATTCAGGGAAGGAGAGAAGGGGGCTGATGGCAGGAATGGGGCAGAGAAAGTATCCCTCCCCTGAGGTTGCGTGAAGGCGGCACACGCAAAGGCAAAATGATGGGGGGGGGGTTCCCGTGCCCTCCCTTCTTCCCCTTCCCCTCCGAGTCCTAGAGCCATAACTCCCCATATTGTTTTAAGGTGCTTTGGATCGGGGCGCATAGCCCAAGCATATGAACACTGGGAAGAAAACCTAGGCAGCAGGAAAGGTCCCCCTCCCCAAAATGGATGTTCAGCTTGGACTTCGACTCCCAGAATTCCCCACCCAAAGGAGTCACATCTGGAGTGGGACAGTTCCAATTCCCCCCCCCCATCCTGTAAGCTAAAAGAGCCCAAAATTGCCAGTGCTACAGGATCTAATCTCTTTCTCAACCTCGGCAGCTAGAAGGCTGGACTACAACTCCCAGAATTCCTCAGCCTGCATGAATTCTGGGGGTTGAAGTCCACCCAGCTGAAAGTGTGCTTGCAAGGGAATTCTGGGAGTTGAAGTCCACCCCTCTTCAAGCATCTTGCCTGAGGGATTCTGGGAGTCTAAATCCCCCCCACCCCTTAAAGCAGGCTGACTGGGGAATTCTGGGAACTGAAATCCACACACACACACCCGCCCTCCTGCTGCCTTGCTCTAATCTCCTTCCCTGCCCACCTCCCCCACTTCCCGATCAATAAATTAAAATTAAAGTATGGCTTCCAAAACGTTTTGTCCCTGTCTCCAACAACCGGCCCCGGGTGTCAAATCAAATCTGGGGAAGATTGCCGTGGCGCCTGCATTGCAGTGATGTCGTTCTCCGCGGTGTGTGAAGCATGGAGGGGGGAGCGACCGCGAGGTTTGCATACGGTGAAAAATGCATATTAGTAGCGCGATAGCCATGGCAGGGATTCAGAGGGTGGAAGAACCCGCATCCGGACCTCTGCGGCTGCTGGTCTCCGTCGCGCGCTTCTCAGCCCACTACCTACTCCGTCCTGGATGCCTGGGCTCCCCCACCCCCCCTGAATCCTGACCCCAATTCTCAGCCTGTCCTGCCCGTCAGTCCATCATGGCTTCCAACATCTCCAGGAAGAGCTTATGCATGGGGATTTTGCCCTCCAGTTTCAGGCTGTAGAAGTGGTGCAGCACCCGGGTGGCGGTTTGACGCAGCAGCGGGAGGGTTAGCAAAAGGCGGCCGGCTCGGCGAGGTTCCTCGGGGCGCCGCGAGGCTTCGTACTCCAGCAACGCCTCATGAAGGACGTCCCGGAGGCGTTGCACCGCCGCCATGTCCTCGATATGAACGGAGTCTGGAGGCAGAAGGGAAGGCGATGGAATTACAGGGATTGACGGGAACTAGAACTCACCGTCTCCTGGTGATTAGTCCCAGTTAACCCAGCGGGCTTTCATGCCTAAAGTGGAACTAGAACTCATTGTCTCCTGGTGATTAGTCCCAGTTAACCCAGTGGCATTTCAAGCCTAAAGTGAAACTAGAACTCACAGTCTCCTGGTGATTAGTCCCAGTTAACCCAGCGGGCTTTCATGCCTAAAGTGAAACTAGAATTCACCATCTCCTGGTGATTAGTCCCAGTCAACCCAGTGGCATTTCAAGCCTAAAGTGAAACTAGAACTCACAGTCTCCTGGTGATTAGTCCCAGTTAACCCAGCGAGCTTTCATGCCTAAAGTGGAACTACATCTCACTGTCTCCTGGTGGTTGGCCCAAGTTAACCCAGTGGCCTTTCATGCCTAAAGTGAAACTAGAATTCATTGTCTCCTGGTGATTAGTCCCAGTTAACCCAGCGGGCTTTCATGCCTAAAGTGGAACTAGAACTCACAGTCTCCTGGTTTCTAGCTAGACAAGTTACCGCAGCCTCTTCCCTGCGCTCACCTGAGTTGGCCAGGGCCAACGCCTTCAGCAGCACGTATTCCTCGCGCTCCAAGCGCAGCGCCCGGTATTTCCGCACCAGCTGGAGGACAACACTGCTCAGCTCCAGCAGCCCCGCCGTCCGGGCAGCCTCTTCGTCGAGCGCAAAATCTTCCGCAAAGACAATCTCATCTTCACAAGGCAGCGAGCGCCAGGCGACGCCAAGGAGTAAAACTTCCAGCCAGACGCTTTGAAGGACGGACATCTGATCGGCCAGAGATAACGCTGGGAACCCTGAGCCGGGAGAAGCAAACCAGGAATGGCGGTTTAAATTCAGGGGCAAAGATTAGGCAGTCCTCGACGTACGACCACAACTGAGCCCAGCATTTCTGTTCCTAAGCAAGACAGTTGCTCAGTGAGTTGGGCCCCATTGACGACGTTTCTTGCCACGCTTGTTCAATGAATCGCTGCAGTTACCTGGTATATTTTTGGCCCAGCCAATGATAACCACAATTTCCCGATCGGCCAGATCACACAATGTGCTTGCGGCTTTCGCGGGCCCCTCGGGAAGCGCCGGGTCGGGCATGGCATAGAGTTTTTCCGGCTCGGCGACCAATAAGTGGGACACCATCGTATTCATCGGAGCTGGTCATCGGAAGGAAGAGAGAAGAGAAAGGGATTGGATTTCTCCCAGTAGAAAGAGAGAAAGAAAAACGAACGGAAACGAATAGAGAAAGGGAGGAGAAAGGGAAAAAGTCAAGGAAGAGAGAAGGATGGGCCAAGTCCTCTCGTGTGTGTGTGTGAGAGAGAGAGAGAGAAAGAGAGAGAGGGAGGGAGGAGAAAAAATGAAATTATGATAGGTGGGTTTGATGAGAAAAATAGAGAAAAATAAAAGTAATGTTGATGTAAAAGAAAAGGAAGTTATTTCGTGATTTCTTTATGCACTTTGATTCTTTTCTTTCTTTCTTTCTTCCTCCCTTCCTTCTTTTCTCCTTCCTTCCATTTTTTCTTTCTTTCTTTCTCCCTCCCTTCTTTTCTTCTTTCGCCTTTCTTTCTTTCCCCTTCCTTCCTTCCTTCCTTCCTTCCTTCCTTTCCTTTCCCTTTCTTTCTTTCTCATCCTTCTTTCCCTCCCTCCCTTTCTTCCTTTCTCCCTCCCTCCCTCCCTTTTCTCCTATCTTCCTTTTTTCCTTCTTTCTTTCTTCTTTCCCCTTCCTTCCTTTCCTTTCCCTTTCTTTCTTTCTCGTCCTTCTTTCCCTCCCTCCCTTTCTTCCTCCCTCCCTTCTTTCCTTTTCTCCTATCTACTTTTTTCCTTTCTTTCTTCTTTCCCCTTCCTTTCCTTTCCTTTCCTTTTTTCTTTCTTACTTTCTTTCTCTTCCTTCTTTCCCTCTTCCCTCCCTCCCTCCCTTCCTTTCTTTTTCTTTCTCTCTCTCTCTTTCCTTCCTTCCTTCTTCCTTTTCAAAGAAAAAAAATAAAGCAAGGGGCTATTCAAGGGTCAAAAAAAAAACCTTGTCCAGGATCACCCTAGATCGCCGCAGACCCTGGGACGGCTTAGCAGGTACTTCAGCCAAGTCTGTGTAAACAAACAATGGTTTGTTGGTCTGCAGCTGGACAGGGGAACAGACAAATTCAGAACCCAGCCAGTACTTGTTATATCCAGAGGAGGCCAATACAACTGTCCTTGCAGCGGCTCAAGAGGTAGAATCTCAACCCTGAGCTTTCTCCAAATTATGGGGGTGATTCAGCCATCCGGGGAACTCACCTGACTTCTTGGTGGTAGCTGTGGCGATCTGCGGAGACACAAAAGTGCTGGGGTAGGGAGCCCCCTCCACCTCTGGCCGGCGTTTGTATTTCTGGCGACCCCCACGAACCCGATCAAGGCGTACCCCTGGAAATTGGCAGGGGGTGGGGGAAGAAAGGAAGAAAAATGATTGCTTGGAAGAAAACATGTACGGCTGCAGGAACTGGGCCTGGCTAGTCTAGGGAAGGGAAGGACCAGGGGAGACAGGAGAGCATCTTCCAATATTTGAGGGGCTTCCCCAGAGACGAGTTAGGGGGTCAAGCTGTTTTCCAAGGCACCTGAAGGCCAGGCAAGGAACAATGGATGGAAACTAATCAAGGAGAGATTCAACCTAGAAATAAGGAAGAATTTCCTGACAGGGAGAACAATCATGGAACAGAAGTTGCCTTTGGAAGTTGTGGGAGCTTCATCCCTGGAGACTTTCAAGAAGAGACTGGACTGCCCTCTCTCAGAAATGGTGTAGGGTCTCCTGCTTGGGCGGGGGGTTGGACTAGATGACCTCCAAGCTCCCTTCCAATTCTATTAATCTAATCTAACATCGTTTACAGTACTTCTCTTTTGGTCTTAATTCAGATTCTAGTGTATCATTCAACATCGTGGCTTGGGTTTCAATAGGCCAAAAGTTAGAACTTTGTCTAAAAACAGTTTAATCCACACAAGTGAGGGGGGTTAAAAACCGATCCCGTTTAACGATGCAGCCCTCACTTAGCGACTGCCTCGTTTAGTGACTGTTCCAAATATGGAAAAGTAACTTTGCGACCCGCCCTCACATTCACGCCCTTCGTCGGTCTGTAAACAGTCAAAATAAGATTTGTCCGCACAATTGCAGTTTGATTTAGCAGCAGCTTTGCTTAAGGACCAGATTAGCGGTTTTCCCAATTGTGCTTGGTAAATGAGGACGAAGCGTACAGAATGACAGAGTGGGAAGGGACCCTGAAGGTCTTCTAGTCCAACCCCCTGCTCAAGCTTTCCAGAGCTTCCTCCCAGAATGCATCTGGGCAGCGGGCGGTACGAACTAAGTGGAACTACGATTCCCAGCATTCTTCACTCCAGGCCAACCTTCCTAAGGAAGCTGATAAATGATCCATTGGTCGACCCTTCGTTGAGATTTAAGCCCCTTCCCCCCCTACCCCCAAATTACCTTCCTTCAGCATGCCCACGCGCAGGCACTTGGTGAAACGGCACGCCTGGCACGCTTTCCTCCGACGTTTCGTGATTTCACACTCGTTGGTGGCCGGACAGCTGTACTCAATGCTTCCTGCAGGACAGAGCAAAGGCAGGTGTCAAATTTCCTAAAGAGGCCCTAATCGATTCATAATTATCGAGCCAAGGTTTTAATACCAAAAACCAGTGATTTATTAGGAGCTCCATTAGGCAAGATTTGTTCGCAGTTAAGCCTGTGATTTGTTTGATTTTCTTCTGTTCCTTCCCTCCCCTCAGTCTGTGTCATAAATCACATTCCCCTGTAAGTTGCACCCCTCCCAAGCCGACTTTTTTTTTAAATGACTCTTTTGAAGGGTGTGTAAATGTGGTTTACCTCTGTGTGTCGATGTTGCAGCATCCCCAGTGGTCAAAATTCAGGCGCTTGGCAACTGACTCTTATTTATGATGGTCACAGTGTCCCCAGGGTCATGTGATTCCCCCTTTTGCGACCTTCTGACAAGCAATGGGGAAGCTGGATTCACTTAACAAACGTGTGGCTAACCTAGTTGCAGTGAATCACTTAACAATTATGGTCGCAAAATGGGGCAAAACCCACTTAAATGACTCACTTAGCAGCAGAAATTTGGGGCTCAATTGTGGGCCGCAAATCGAGGACTACATATAGCTTACTCAATCTGTCCTACAGGCTCAAAAGCAACAGAAATTTCATGTACTGAATAGGTTGACAGCTGGATAGCTTGCCTGTGGGCATCTTACCTCTCCCAGTACAGGGCAAATAAAGTTTCTAGTCCAATTTGGGGAGTTTTTATTGTTCCTAATTTATATCCCGCCCTCTAGCACTATGGAACAACACCCCAAAAAGATCTGGTTTTAAAGGAAGTTTTTCTTTTTAATAAATCACTTTTAACTCCTGGAATTTCCCCTCCCAGCTTCGTGATGCAACCGAATTTTGCATTGGGGAATTTTTGAAAGATTTCCCAATTATTTGTCATAACTGGGCAGGCAGGTGTAAAGTTAGCCAAGAGTGTGGATTTAAATATACCGGACAGCCACGTCTGAAATGGGATAGGGTCTCTTCTTCTTGAACAGGGGGTTGGACTAGAAGACCTCCGAGGTCCCTTCCAGCTCTATTCTGATTGATTCGTCTCCTTTTAATGACCCCATAATCCCTTGCCGGGTGGAGTCTTGGGAAACTGAATGGAGCTGAGTGTTTTACTGGCCAGATGCCATCCCTGTCACCAGTACGGAGTTTTGTTCAGCAGATATACTCTCATTGTGCTCCGAGAGGGAAATATCTGCCGCTACCTAGGATCGAACTCACAGTCTTTTGATTGTGAGGCGAGATCCCCCACTTCTAAACCTCTTAGACTAGACTAGAAGACCTCCAAAGTCCGTTTCCGGCTCTCTTCTAATCGATCGATAATCTTCCCTTTTCAGAATGATTTTGGGTTAAGAATTTCTATCGGGTTCAAGAAGGACGGACCATAGAGCCAGAAAAGGGAAGAGCTGACCTTGGATCGTCCGCTTGAAAAAGGCTTTGCAGGCTTCGCAGGAGGCCACCCCATAGTGGTACCCCGAGGCGATGTCCCCGCAGACCAAGCACAGCCGTTTGGGCATCGTGTTCAGCATGTATTTCCCCCGGCCGGGAGCTTCGTCAGGGTCGTCGTCATGGCGTCGGCGGGAAGCTCCTGTCCCGGCTGGTAAGGTGCTGGCGGTCTCGAGTTCGGCGGGGGCCCCACTGGTGCTGGTGTCGGAAGACCCGCTGGGACTGTGCTGGACGAGGCTGTCGGGTGAAGCCGGCTCAGTTTTGATGAAGAATTCCGTGCGGCGTTCCCGGGAGGACATGGCTGGAGAGAATTCTGCAGGAAAGAGGCAGAGATAAAATCAAGTACGGTCAGAATGGGTGAAGGGGTGCCTTTTTTTGTAATCAATTCTTTATTTTCTTCCGGTGTAAACACACATATTTTGTGGATAGTGTATTGACTGGGTTAAGTCATCTTTAAACAACATTAACAACAACAAATAATAATAATAAAATTTCACCAACTGACTACCTACAACGCCATGACCGCGTTTCTAAGATCATTCCCTGGAAATTGTGCCAAAAGTTTGGATTTGAGTACAGCAAAAACCACCGGGACCATCAGGTTGAGAATGTTTTAGAGAATGAGAAAGTCAAGATCTTGGGGGACTTCGGAATCCAGACTGACAGGCACTTGGCCTATAACACACCTGACGTAAGAATAGTTGAAAAGAAAAAAGTTTGGTTCATTGACATTGAAAATACCTGGAGATGCGCGAATTGAAGATAAACAGCAAGAAAAAAAATCACAAAATACCAGGACTTGCAAATTGAGGTTGAGTGACTGTGGGAAAAGAAATCTTGCGTTGTCCCAATTGTAATTGGAGTCCTTGGAGAAATACCTAAAGGGCTACCTCGCTATTTGGAAATCCTGAATTTATCAAACGAACATTTTGATTCTACAAAAAACTTATATACTCCGACGTTACCTTAACAGTTCCTAGGTCCTTGGTTAGGACTCGAGCTGTTGGGCTACCAACCAGCCCCAAAGCCTGTGAATCTCACCAAAGATTAACATAATAATAATAATAATAATAATAATAATAATAATAATAATAATAATAATAATAATAATAATAATAATAATAATAATAATAATAATAATTTGGAGCACAACACGCCAGAGATCACGGTTGTAGAGGAGTGAAGTGTACAGTTTATTGATATCGCTGTTCCTTGACATGCCAGAATCGAAGAGAAAGAACTAGAAAAAATCACGAAATATCGCGACCTGGCCATCGAAACTACACGGCTATCGATGAAGCATGTAAGAGTGATACCCATTGTCATCGGGGCACTTGGCACCATGTCCAAGAATTGTACAAGATACATCCACAAATTGCAGCTTCCTGCAATAACACCAGCGGAACTGCAAAAAACTGCGCTACTCGGGACATCTTATATTTGAAGAAGGTCCTTGGTTGATCCCTAGGACGCTGGCAGCAAACCGTATCAATCATTAGCACCAGTCACTGGTATTTGTGATGCGTTTTTGAATGTTCAGTTGGCTGAGTTTCATATTGAATGAAGAAATAATAATAATAATAATTAAAAAAATCTTTATTATGGTCAAAGACTAGCAATAGACATTACTTTTTCCAATATATTTAAAAAAGCGGACCTTAAAATCTATTTAAAAAGCACTAGCATTAAAAGTGGATAATAAAAACACATGCTCTCAAACTGTTCAGATCACTCTCTGGTTTACGTGGGTGAAAAGCCGATAAGTATGGGAGTAAATACAACGGTCCAGGAATTGTTAAGAGAGATGTCCAAATAATTGGTACAAGAGGACAGCTGGAATTCTGCAACCAATTTTTTTCTCGTGGACATTGCAGCAACAGAGAATGCGGCCACTGCATGCGTGGTAGACAATAATAATAAAAATAGTATGCGGATTTCTAAACTTCCAACTTCCACTGGTCTCTTTTCATAATTCCTTTATCGTTTAAACATAAATAACCTTTCTTTGCGCCCCTTTTTTATTATCCATACCGAATGCTATCATTTGATAGTTTAAAAAAGATCACTCCTTGTTCCACCATAGCTTCAATATTCCAGGTGGGTAAAAAAAGGGTGAAGTTAAGGGGGTAATTCACACAACCTGTTTAGTTGGTCAAGGAGAATATTCGTGGCTCAAGGTTGAGATGAGGGGTCCTTGATGTTGGAGGAGGAAGAGGAGGAGGAGGAGGAGGTGGAAGAGGAAGAGAAGGAGAGGAGGAGGATTGTGAGGTCCTTGGGCAGTTTGGTTTTCTAGTAGACGTTTCATGACCCAAATAGAGAACATCATCAGAAGGGAGGGAAGTTGGAGGAGGAGGAGGAAGAGGAGGAGGAATGTGGGGTCCTTGGTGCTCTCTGAGTTGCGTGGTTTTCGTGCAGACGTTTCATGACCCAACTAGGTAATATCATCAGTGCTAGAAAGGAGGAGGGTTTGAGGAGGAGGAGGAGGTCACTGGGGTCCTTAATGCTCTCTCAGCTTGGTGGTTTTCTTGCAGACGTTTCATGACCCAAGTAGGTAACCTCATCAGTGCTAGAAGGGAGTGGGGTTTGCAGGGAGGAGAAGGAGGAGAAGAATAAGGAGAAAGAGGAGGAGGAGGAGGAAGAGGAGATGTCCGGGTCACGGCGACATCATAAATATTAGTTGCCAAGCGTCCAAATTTTGATCAATGGCACCATGGGGAGGGGGAATGCTGCAACGGTCGTAAGGGTGAGAAACGGTCACAAGTCCCCCTTTCCCAGCGCCCTTTGCAACCTCAAACAGTCATTGAACGAATGCAATTATAAGTTGCAGATCAGAATGTGTATATCTTAATTCCCCAAATTGCATATTTCATTGAATTGGGGGGAGGGGGCATATTTTGAGGTTCAAATTCAAAGGATAATTTTTTTGGGCAGGGGGGAGAGTTAAACTCCCGCAAAACCAGAACAATGGGCACAGCAACCTTGCAACAACAGCCCCCCCACCGAAAAAACACTTCTAATAATTAAGCCCCCGAGACGCCGTCCTTCAAAAATTAGCCGTGACTTTAATTTCCCAGGTTTCCAGACGCAACACGGCCTCTGCAGTTTGGGGGGGGGGGAGAAGGAGGAAGGGGGGGGTCACTGAAGTAAAGAATCTGCAGGTTGTTTTGGGGGGGAAAGGGAGCTGAAATGAGCCCCCCCCACCAATCCTTTCAACTGACTTCTGTGCCCCTCGTTCCGCTATTGGAGCTGATCTGTAGATCCCGGCACCCAGCCAGGGGAATGAAACGGTTTCAAGGTCATTCCAGGGAGATCCTATCAGGCACGGCGTGGAGGGGGGGGGAGGCAGGAATGGAAGCAGGCTGGGTCACCTTGGGAGCCCCCTCCCTTCTATCATTCCTTCCGACTTCCAAGGATGCAACCCCCTCCCCTCCTGAAAATGTAGGGATTCGATCTATCCAGACTCTGGTTAAAATCTGCCTTTCTTTCTTTCTTTCTTTCTTTCTTTCTTTCTTTCTTTCTTCTTTCTTTCCTTCCTTTCTTCCTCCTTCTTTTCCCTCCCTCTTCCTTTCTTCCTTTCCCTCCTCCTCCTTCTTTCTTTCATCCTTCCCTCCCCCTCCCTCTTCCTTCCTTCCTTCCTTCCTCTCCCTCTTCCTTCCTTCTCCTCCTTTCTTTCTTTCTTCCCTCCCTCCCCCTCCTTCCTTCTTTCTTTCCTTCCTTCCTTCCTCCTTTCTTTCTTTCTTCCTTCCCTTCTCTTCCTTCTTTCCTTCCCCTCCCTCCTTCTTCCTTCCTTCCTCCCTCCCCCTCCCTCCCTTCTCTTCCTTCCTTCCTTCTCTTCCTTTCCTGCCTTCAGTAGTTATGAAGTGCTACCTCCCCAAACCATGGTCTCAATAAACCATGATCAGTTGCAAAAGCGTTAATTCCAGTTTGGCCCCAGCTGGCCCTTTCCAGACATGTCAGCCAACTTGAAATGCTACCAGCCATTTTGTTCGTGCGGAAAGAGCCGACTCTACGGCACGGAGGATGGGTTACGGAACTCCGGACCAGTTCACACAACCTATGGAACCGATTTCAACGAGCGGTTTTCATTTTTATCTCCTTTTTCGCACGTTTTGCACTTATGCAGCTGGGAGGGACCTTTGCCCCGTTTCAATCTCTTCTCCCCTGCGCAACGGAGGGCCAAAGTAGAACTGACGCAAGAGGGGTTGTGTGTTTTGTGTGTGTGTGTGTGAAATTGGGTGCACTTGGTCAACTTTTCCCCCAATTCTTAAGGGGCTCCGAAATCTTGGCAAAAGTCTTGGTACAACTTTGCCGTTTAAGAGGGAAAGTGGCATTATATAACCCACCCACCCTTCTACATGAAGTCTCCAATCCATGACTCAGGAAAGCGGCGAGGCCTAAGTTGCACACACACACACCACACACACACACACACACACACAAGGAGTTTCTCCGTGGCTACGCAGAGTCTCCCTGCACCTACAAGCCGCCTGATCCTTTTTTGCAGGCATAATTTCTCCTTTAAAGTCACCCTTGGCGACCTCTGACCTCCCTGGGAGTTGATTCCTGCGGGTTCCTCCCCCTCCCCCCCCTCTCTCTCACACACAAACACACACCCCAAGGCACAGTGCCTCTTAGCACTGTGAGGGGAGGGGGCAGCAGCATGTCGAAATGAAATTGAATTGAATTTAAAAGGCGCCTCTCTCTGCACCGGGTCTGCATTCACACGTGTCCTGGCGCCAACTGGATGCCAGGCTCAGTTTGGGGGAGGGAGGGGGGGGGGCTAAGGGGTCACACATCCAGCTGTCAAAACCAGCCAGCGGTGGACTCTGTCCAGGTGAGGGAATCCAGGTATCCAGGCATGCTGGGGGTGGGTGGGAGGGAGGGGAGAGGGGTATTTCCCTTGCACCCAATGCCCCCCCCTCCTCTTGCCTGCCCCCCCCCCCGGAAACTGCAAAGTTGCAAGTGACAGTCCATCCTCAGGCATGTCCAGGAATGTTCTCTCTCTCTCTCTCTCTTTCAGTCTCTCTCTCTTTCTCTCAATCTCTCTTTCTTTCTCTCACTCTCTTTCAATCTTTCTTTCTCACTTTATCTCTCTCAATCTCTCTCTCTTTTTCAATCTCTCCTTCTCTCTCTCAAGCTCTTTCTTGCTCTCTCTCTCTTTTCCCCAAATCTCTCTCTCTTTCTCTCTCTCTGTTTCTCCTTCTTTCT
Organism: Natrix helvetica; assembly: GCF_964273705.1. Taxonomy (NCBI): domain Eukaryota; kingdom Metazoa; phylum Chordata; class Lepidosauria; order Squamata; family Natricidae; genus Natrix; species Natrix helvetica. Next base: position 4,389,148 of record NC_138563.1, read on the forward strand.
CTCAATCTATCTCTCTTTTTCAATCTATCCTTCTGTCTCTCAAGCTCTTTCTTGCTCTCTCTCTCTTTCCCCACAATCTCTCTCTCTCTCAATCTCTCCCTCTTTCTCAATCTCTCTCTCTCTCTCAATCTCTCTCTCTTTCTCTCAATCTCTCTTTCAATCTCTCCCTCTTTTTCTCTCTCTCTCTCTTTCAGTCTCTCCCTCTTTCTCTCAATCTCTCTCTCTCTCCCTCTCTTTTCTTGCGCCAGGGGGCGCCCACCCCTCCGCCTCCCTACCGGCAAATCCCCACATTTGGCCAAGATCTGCCGGCCGTGACATCCCAACTGGGGGGCTGGTGAAGGAGAGGGGGGGGCGAGACACGGAGGCGACCCTCCCTCACCCCCCTGCCCGAGTCCCGGCTTGCTGGAGAGAGAAGCGGGGGTGGGAGAGAAAGAGGGAAGCCGGCAAGGCGCTGGGCTGGCTCCCCTTCTATTCCTCGGCAGGCAGAGAGGCAGAGACGCCCCCACGTGTCCCCCCCTCGGCCCTTGAGACCCCCATGGCCCCTCCTGGACCTGCGCCCCCCCCAGCCGCTGTTCCCGGGCCGGCACCCGCGGGGGTCGCTCCTGCAGCCCGCCCGCCCCCCCCTTCCCCAGCCTGAGGATCGCACTGACCTTGGAGCAGCGGACCAAGGGCTCGGCGCGGGGGCTGCAGGGCAGGGGCGGCCGGCGGGGTCCCGGCGCTGGGCGGCGTCCGGGCGGCTGGCCTCAGTGGCCCCGCGCGCCGGGGACCGGGCGGGCCATGAGTTGGCGGAGCTGCGCGCTGGCCCCGGACTCTAGGACACAAAAGGACATCGCAGCCCACTTCCTACTCGGCTTCCTCCAGCTGGCGGGGGCGGGGACGGGGGAGGGGCTATGCAGAGCAGGGGAGGGGCTCCGGACGCACGCTCCGCCCTCTCCCACCTCCTGCGCGCGGCCGCTTCGGCCCCCGCCCGCCCCCACCCCCGCGCGCCCCCGCGCATGGAGCTGCCGGAGGAGACGCGGTGTTGCAATTGTATTTATATTTAGAGAGGGAGAGAGAGAGAGAGGAAAATAGGACAGACAGACAGACAGACAGACAGACAGACAGACAGACAGACAGACAGACAGACAGACAGACAGACAGACAGACAGACAGATAGATAGATAGATAGATAGATAGATAGATAGATAGATAGATAGATGATAGATGGATGGATAGATAGATAGATAGATAGATAGATAGATAGATAGATAGATAGATAGATAGATGATAGATAGATAGATGATAGATGGATAGATAGATAGATGATAGATAGATAGATGATAGATGGATAGATAGATAGATGGTAGGTAGGTAGGTAGATAGATAGATAGATAGATAGATAGATAGATAGATAGATAGATAGATAGATAGATGATAGATAGATGGATAGATGGAAAGATAGATGGATAGATAGATAGATAGATAGATAGATAGATAGATAGATGATAGATAGATAGATGGATAGATGGAAAGATAGATGGATAGATAGATAGATAGATAGATAGATAGATAGATAGATAGATAGATAGATAGATAGATGATAGATGTAGGTAGGTAGGTAGGTAGGTAGGTAGGTAGGTAGGTAGGTAGGTAGGTAGATAGATGGATAGATAGAGAGATACAGATGGGAGATGATAGATTAGATAGATAGATAGATATAGATAATTGCAATGTCTCTGTCTGTACCTCTTTATCTATCATCTATCTATCTCAATAGATATTTATATTTGCAAAAAAGAGAAAGAGAATGCGATAGATAATAATTGCAATATCTTTATATCTATATTTCTGTGTGTGTGTGTGTGTTTGTATGTGTGTGTATACACACGCAAACATGTATACACACACACAGACATTGTGGCAAAAGAGGAAGCGGAAGAGATAGAGGTTGCAATAAGATAAATCTATATCTATCTATATTGCAATAGGGACATTGTTGCAAAAACAAAGTGATAGACAGCAATAGTTGCACCGAGATATATATTGTAATTAGATTGAGATACATTACTGTAAAAATGAATTCCTTCCCTCCCTCCCTCCCTCCCTCCCTCCCTCCCTCCCTCCCTCCCTCCAAGCTGAGGATGATGGGATTTGCAACCATCACATCTGAAGATTCCTAGCTGGTCTCCAGGCTCTTTGCAATCCCAAGACTGGACAATAGAGGTCGCACTTCCCCCAAAATGGACAGCTCCGTATTTCACCCAATGGCAGAATGAAAAAAAATAAAAATGAAAAATAGGAGGAAAAATCATTAGTTTTTCCATCTTTTTTCACAATCTGGAATTTGGCACCTATTTCCAAATCTGAAGAAAAGAAAATCCTTTAGTTGCATCATCGAACCGATACGTGCTGTTGTAGGTACAGGTAGTCCTAGACTTACGACCATAACTGAGCCCATAATTTATGCCATTAAGTGAGAAATTCATTAAGTGAGTTTTGCCCCCTTTTATGACTTCCCTCACCACATTCCTTAAGTGAATCGCTGCAGTTGTTAAATTAGTAATGCGATTTTTAAGTGAATACGGCTTTCCCATTGACTTCGCTTGTTCATAAGGTCACAAAAGTTGGATCATATGACCCCGGGACACTGCATTGGTCATAACTGTGAGTCAGTTGTCAAGCGCCTGAATGCAAAACACCTGCTGACCCTGGGGATGCTGCAGAGGTTATAAGTGTGAAAAATGGTGCTCAGTCACTTTCCCCCCAGTCCCATTGTAACCAAATGGTCACTAAACAAACTATTGTAAAGTCAAGGACATCCTGTGATAAATAAATAAATAAAATAAAATAAAATAATAAAATGAAATAATAAAACTAAACAAAACTAAACTAAACTAAACTAAACTAAATAAAAATAATAAAATAAAATAACAAAATAATAAAATAAATAAATAAAATAAAATGATAAAATAAAATAATAATAAAATAAATAAATAAAACTAAATAAAATAATAAAATATAATAAAATAATGAAATAATGAAATAAATAAAATAAATAAATAAAACTAAATAATAAATAAAATAAAATAATAGATAAAATAAATAAAATAAAAATATAATAAATATAATATAATAAAAATATAATAAATATAATATAATATAATTAATATAATATAATTAATATAATATAATATAATATAATATAATATAATATAATATAATATAATATAATATAATATAATATAATATAATATAATATAATAAATATAATATAATATAATAAATATAATATAATATAATATAATATAATATAATATAATATAATATAATATAATATAATAATATAATAAAATAAAATATAATATAATATAATAAAATATAATATAATATAATAATATAATAATATAATAAATATAATATAATATTATAATATAATATATTATAATATAATATAATATAATATAATATAATATAATATAATATAATATAATATAATATAATATAATATAATATAATATAATATAATATAATATAATATAATATAATATAATATAATATAATATAATATAATATAATATAATATAATATAATTAATAATATAATATAATATAATATAATATAATAATATAATATAATATAATATAATATAATATAATATAATATAATATAATATAATATAATATAATATAATATAATATAATATAATATAATATAATATAATATAATATAATATAATAAAAATAATAATATAATAAAAATAATAATATAATAAAAATAATAAAAATAATAAAAATAAAAACCAGCTATTGCCGGACACATAGAGGTAAACCCCATTTGCACACCCTTCCAAAAAGTCAATTTCAAAAAAAGCTAAGAAGGAAACCAAAAGACCTTTGTCTTTGTGTGTGCACACATGCGTGTGTGAAGGAGGAATGTGGCAAGTAGTGTGTAAAAGGCCGAGCCAGGATACCTCCTGGAAGTCATGGGGAGGGAGGAAAAACAACAACGTTAAATGTCAGTTGGCACGGGTGTCTTTTGCTCAGCTGGACCGTCTACTAATGGCTTGGCATTTCTGCCCCACATTAGTCCTGGTTTCAGATCGATCGGTTGGCAGACACAAGAGAAGTTGGAGGGACGGCAACAGAATTTGCCAAGGGCCCACCTGCATTTGTAGCAAGCTAGATGGACCTTTTGCAATGGATGGCTGTGAAGGTTGGACGATAAGGAAGGCTGAGCGCCAAAGAATGGAGGCCTTTGAACTCTGGTGCTGGAGAAGAAGACTCCTGCATTGAGTCCCTTGGACTGCAAGGTCATCCAACCGGTCAGTCCTAGAGGAGATCCACCCTGGCTGCTCTTTAGAAGGCCAGATCCTGAAGAGGAGACTCAAAGACTTTGGCCACCTGATGAGAAAGAAGAAGGACTCCCTGGAGAAGAGCCTCATGCTGGGAACGACGGAAGGCAAAAGGAGAAGAAGGGGACGGCAGAGAAGGAGGGGGCTGGATGGAGTCACCGAAGCATCGACCTGAGCTTGAATGGACTCCAGGGGATGGGAGAGGACAGGAAGGCCTGGAGGAACGTGGTCCAAGGGGTCGCGGTGGGTCAGACACCACTTCGCAACTAATAACAACAATATGCAGCCTATAGAATAAAACAATAAAATCAAGTGTGACAAGAAGATGGACCCTGTCAAGGTTAGATAGCTGAGGGTGGGGCTTGCCCCTTCCCCACCCAAGAGACCCACCCTAGATGAGTGTCAGAAGACATTGCCAAGGTCTGAGTTCAGATCCTGCCCCAGACGCAGCCTTCGGACAGGTTTTTCCTCCGAGGAGAACGATTGGTTGCTTCTGATCTAGCCAAGGGATCTATTATGGATGAAAAGGGTTGTGTTGAATGCAGAAATCCCGTCTGGAATGTGAGAAGGTGACTTCAACAGTTTGTCTCAAACTCAGTAACTTTAAGAGGGGTGGACTTCAGCTCCCAGAATTCCCCTGCCATCATACTGTAGGTATACTTCAACTCCGAGAAGTCCTCAGCCTTGTTTTAAAATGGGTGGACTTTGACTTCCCAAATTCCCTACCCAGCATGCTTTAAAAGGGGTGGACCTCAACTCCCAGAATTCCCCAAACTCATCCAGAAGTTTGATATTAGCTAAAGGGTGGTACTAAAATCTGCAGGACATTCCCACAAACCAACATTCAATAGAGCCAGAAAGTTGAAGAGAAATGCAGAAAAAATATCCAGAGTTTGATGTCCAGGCTGGGAAGCTGAGAAGGTGGTGATCTCCAAACAAAAACCCCCATTGGTACCATTCAGAAGTCACTTTTTACCCAGAACTCTTTGTTTCTCTTTTCCTGAATCCGTACAGTCTGTTCATCCTAACTAACCAGCCCGTCTGTGCCCAAAGCAGCCACAAAACCAGCAAACCCTGGCCCACAACTAACCTGGATCTACACAGTTGGCAAACCCAGATGTGACCTGGTTGTGGGAACGAGGCGAGCGAAACTGCAGGATCGTAAGACTGTATAAGGCTGAAATGTCCAGCTTGGAAACTTATGAAGGTTGCCAAGGTTTCTAGCTTCTCTCATTCCCAGGTGAACCAGCTGGGGCTGATGGGGTTTGTGGTTCTGGAAATCCTTTGGGAACTTGGCCTCCAGAGGAAGGCTAGCTGGCTCCGTTCAGTGTATTTGCTTATTTTCATTTCTTCCGCCAATTAAAAATTGAGATTTATTTTTGCCCGAAACAAGACAGTGTTTGTTCTCACATAAGTGGAAATCCCCCCAAATGGGTGGAATCCAAAGTCTAAAATTATCCAGGACTGCTTGAAAGACCGGCAAAGAGCAGCCATCAATGGTGGCTCTGTGTGACAAGGTCATGTGGCAGGAAGGAGGTGGAGGTGAGCTTGGAAGGCTGAAGGGGAGATGTTTGCAAAGGTTCTTGGTGGATGCGGACCCGTCCAAGGAGATTCAGAGCAGGCACGGCGAGGGTCCAGGGGCCACAGAGGTCCCTCAAAAGGTCCTCCAAACCCTTGCAACTTGGCTCAAGCTTCTACAGATGGTGGTTCTAAGAGAACACAAAGCCATCCCTGGAAAAAAACAACTTTGGAGAACTTCAGAAGGTCCTCAACTCTTGTTGAAAAGAATCAAGGAATCTGGTCATCAGACAGTGGACAGGGAAAACAATTTTTGGGGAGAACTTCAGAAGATCTTCAACTCCAACCCAAGGATTTGGATCATCAAAGAGCAGACTGAAAACAACTTTGGAGAACTTTAGGAGGTCCTCAACTCCTGCCAGGAAGAATCAAGGATTCAGGTCATCAAACAGTGGACTGAAAACAACCTTGGAGAACTTCAGAAGGTCCCCAACTCCAACTGGGAAGAATCAAGGAACCAGATCTTCAGGCGGTGTACTGAAAAAAAAAAACTTTGGAGAATTTCAGAAGGTCTCCAGCTGGGAAGAATCAAAAGGATTTGGATCATCAAACAGCAGACTGAAAACAACTTTTGAGAATTTTAGGAGGTCCCCAACTTCAGCCGGGAAGATCAAGGATTTGGGTCATCAAACAGTGGACTGAAAAAAAAATCTTTGGAGAACTTCAGAAGGTCCCCAACTCCAACTGGGAAGAATCAAGGAATCTGATCATTAAACAGTGAACTGAAAAAAACTTTGGAGAACTTCAAAATGTTCCCACCAAAGATCAGGAAAGGAACAGATGGTGGACATTGGAAAGAACAACGAAGATCCAATACTATCTCCGAAGGGGATCTAATTGATCCTGGGCTTAGCAAGGGCTCTGGAAAGACCGGAGTGGCGGGGGGGAACTGGCATCCCCAAACCCCACCCCCTTTAAGCATGTCCTTCTTCTCCATCCTATTGATGGCGTCATGGATCCTTGGCCCGCACATGACTGATTGCGCATTTTCCATGTGCCAGAATTTGGATCTTGAGGCGGCTCGGGCCAGAAGGATTGAGGCAATCCGGGGCCAGATTCTTAGCAAGCTGCAGCTGGAGACGCCCCCCATGGAAGAAGGGATGCCCCATCCTTTGCCCCCCGAGGTGATGCTCCTCTACGACAGCACGCGGGAGCCGGTGAGGCGGCTGGCCACCTGCAAGGGACGGCGCACGGCTCAGCGCGAAGACGAGGAATATTACGCCAAAGAAGTCAGGCGGGTGGAAATGTTGACCTCCGGACACGCTGACAGTAAGGGGAGGGGTACTTGTAAAAAAAGGGGGGGAGATAGGCCTTTGGCAAAGGGAGGAGAAAATGGAGAGAAAAGGAAGGAAGAGGGATCTCCAGGGATCTCCAAACTTGGCAACTTTAAGACTTGCGGACTTCAAATCCCAGAATTACTGCGCTGGCTGGGGGATTCTGGGAGTTAAAGTCCGCAAGTCTTAAAGTGGCCAAGACTTCACTTAAATTGATGATTATAATGGAATAAAAATCACAGACGGATTTTTTTTCTCACCCCACAGATTCCATCCCCGGCCCTTTCTCCACCCCCTTCTTCCGATTCCTGCACTTTGGGGTCTCCGCTGCGCACCCCAACTTCAGCAACCTGATCCAAGCTGAGCTGAGGATCTACAAGGTCCCGAATCCTGGATCCCACGCCACTGAGCAACATGTGGAGCTCTCTCAGGTTAGGAGATTTGGAATCTTGCGGCCACCGATTTGGGCGTCGATGCTAAATCTCCTGTTGGGGATATTAGGCTGAGAAACTGACTAGGACAGCTGCCTGAAGAGCTTAAAATAATGTATTTTTTTTAAATACCTGAAATCTGTCATCTCTAGGTGAGGCCAACGAGGGAGTCTTCTGCCCAGACCCAGCGTTATGTGGGAAGCCGTGTTTTACTGCCCAGGCATCGGGCCGAGTGGGTGTCGTTTGATGTCACCGAGAGTGTCCGTCGGTGGATGAGGAACAGAGGTAAGAAGGCTTTACTAAGCTGGAAGAGAGTAACAACAATCAGCATTCTCAAAGGTACAGCAGTGAGAATTGTATATTTGCACAACCCTGGAAAAAATGAGGACACTCCTACAGATGAAAATATAATTTTTTTAAAAAATAGATTGTGCAGAAATGGATAGTTTAACATTAAAGATAAAGGATAAAAAAGGCACAGAATATTTTTAACATGGGATTTTTTTTTAGCAATGGTTAGATAACAGAGGTAGAAATTAGAAGTTGGAAGAATGCTACTGTGTACAAGTAAATGTTATTATTATTATGTAGAAGTAAATTGACCCAAGCCATACACTTTTTACTAAGCGCTGATGTATATTAAAGAAAATATTAGAATGCGTAGAAATGGATAGACTAACGCTTACTACTAAGGACAAAGAGGATACTGAACATTTTTTTTGACATGCGATTTATTTTATCAATGGTTAGATCATAAACACAGCACTTAGAAATGTAGGGACCTAAAAAGGATAAATGTTAAAACGGAAAATTGGATAAAATAGCTAAATATTATTGCTATTGTAGTTATCAATGTTATTGTGATGAATGCTATTGTGTGTTAAAGAAAAATGTGTGTTGTGTTTGTGCTGATATGTGTTGTATTTGTGCTGATAATATATATATATATATATATGTTGTATTTGTGCTGATAAATATTTGGGCATACCAGGGGTTGTAACACAAATACATATACATATACATATAATTTTAAAAAGAACCAAAGGGGGGGGGGAGTCATTTTTCTCTTGTGACTTTTTCTGTGTTTTTTAACACCCAATCAGGGAAGAAACTGAGTTTCAAACTGGAGTTGCACTGTCCCTGTTGCAGTTCCACCCCAGCCTGGAACACAATTAACTCCCAGCACAATGAGCCTCTGGAAACTCTCTTTGCAGGTAGGCGTGGCTTGCATATATATATATATTTGCAAGCCTCCTCCCTCATTCTTCTTCTTCTCCTCCTCTTCCTCCTCTCCTTCTTCTCCTTCTCCTCTTCCTATCTCCTCTCCCTCCTCATGCAGCATCCCTTCTCCTCCTCCTCCTCTCCCTTCTCATCTGCCATCCCTTCTTCTCCTTCTCCTATCCCCTCCTCCCCCTCCTCTCCATAAACCACGCTTGTTAGATCTGGGTAACGAGAGACAGACTGCGGACACGAAGTGACTTAATAGCTCTTTATTAGTGATAGTAGTGATCCAGCTTACTCTGTGGTCGGAGGGTTCCCCTTTTATAGGGATGAGGCACGCCCATTGACCAATCAGAGGAATACCTGTTTCCCGCTGTAGGAGCGGACCTGAGGGAAGACTTATCCCGATATATGCTAATATCTAACACCCCTCCCCTCCTAGATGGGACGTTGCGGTAGGTGACATAGTCCTTTAGGTAGGTGGGTGTTTGTCTTGCTCGGGAGGAACGTCGGAGTTCAGGTTGTGTTGAAGTACTTGCAGGATTGGTTTCCTGTTGGTTTGAAGTAGTTGCAGGATCGGGTGCTTTTTCTGTTTCTGGAGGTCTTGCGTTTTCGATGCTCTTTTCCCTGGTATCTTGTTCGGCTGCGATGACGGGGGTTTGCTCAGCGGCTGTGATGACGGGGGGTTGCTCCGCTGCGTGCGTGATGTCCTGTCCCCCGCTTAGCTCGCCGGTGTCGTCGTTTCCTGGGATGAAATTTCCCTGCGGTTGTCTTTCTGTGGACAGGAAACTTTCGCCCTCATCCCTTAAGTTGGAGTGTGCTAGGCGACCTCGAAGCTGATCGATGTGCCTTCTCCAATTCCGCCCATCTTCAAGCTCTAACAAATACGATCGATGGCCCATGATGCCAATGACCCTTGCCGGTATCCACAATGTCCCCCCTGTGTAATTTTGAGCATAAACAGTGTCTCCTTCTCTAAAAGATCTGACCTTACTTGTAGAGTCTGGGGGAGCCGAGGTAGAATAATTCGGGTGGAGCCTGTCCAGGTGAGATCGTAGGCGGCGACCCATTAGTAGTTCAGCGGGGCTTCTACCCGTCGTTGCGCTCGGGGTAATGTGTTGAATGAGGAGGTAATGGTCAATGCGTGTTTGCCAATCCCCCGGGCCCATCCTGGCGAGGGCCTCTTTCGCGAACCGCACCATTCTTTCTGCCTGACCATTGGACGCTGGATGGAATGGCGCGATGAGGGCGTGTCTGATTCCCAACCCTGCTAAAAATGTTTCGAACTGCATGGCCGTGAATTGGGGCCCGTTGTCCGATACTAACAGATCTGGTAGACCATGGGTGGCGAAAAGCCGCCTAAGAACCTTTATAACTGCCTCTGCCGTGGTTGATGTCATTAGGACTACATCCAACCATTTAGAATAAGCATCTACAACTATGAGGAAGGTTTGACCCTGGAATGGCCCTGCAAAATCAATATGAATGCGTGACCAGGGTGCCTTGGGTTTCTCCCATTCTGTGGCGGGCGCTTCCGGGGGTGCTGGTCTCGACTCCTGGCATGGATCGCAAGTGGCCACCCACTCCTCTATTTCTTTGTCCATATTGGGCCACCACACATAACTTCTCGCTAACGCTTTCATTCTCACGATCCCCGGATGCCCCATATGTAAAGCATTCAATACCTTTTTTCGTAGCGCAAAAGGAATAACAACTCGATCCCCCCACAACAAACATCCCTGTAACACGGAGAGTTCGTCCCGTTTAGACCAAAACATTTTGAATTCCGGGCCCACATTTCCCTTTGGCCACCCCCTCCATACCCAAGTTTGCACTTGTTTTATTAAATTGTCCTTCGAGGAGAACCTTGCAACGTCGTAAGAAGAAACCGGTCCCGAATCCAAACAGTCAATGAGCAATACCGGTACTTCTGGAGTGGGGTCTGGCAAAATGTCTGGTAATGGGCAACGGCTGAGCGCATCTGCGTGCCCTAGAGTGGAGCCCGGTCGATGAATTAACTTGTAAGAGTACGCAGCCAGGAAAACAGTCCACCTGGTCATACGTGGAGAAAGGGAGACCGGAGTGGGGCGATTCCCCGCCAAAAGTCCTAACAGCGGTTTGTGATCAGTAATGAGTTCAAAATCGCGGCCGTAGAGGTATTCATGGAAACGTTTCACACCTGCAACGGCAGCCAATGCTTCTCTGTCCATTTGGCTGTAGTTCCTTTCGGCCGATGAAAGAGTTCTGGAGTAGAAAGCAATGGGTGCTTCTATCCCGTCGGGCATCCTGTGGCTGAGGACTGCTCCAACCCCGAACGGCGATGCGTCGCAGGTCAATACCAGCGGGAGGGTCTGACTGTATTGTACAAGTAGTGAGTCAGTGGTGAGCAGGCGCTTTACCCCGGCGAATGCTGCAGCTTCTGCTCGTCCCCATCTCCATGGTGCGTTCCTCTGGAGTAGACGGTGTAGTGGCTCAGCAACGGTCGCCTTCTGTCTCAGAAAAACGCTGTAGAAATTAAGTAATCCGAGGAAGGCCTGCAACTCGGTTTGATTTCGTGGTGTGGGGGCGTCCTGGATCGCCTTAATTTTCTTTTCAGTGGGGTGAATTCCCTGACCATCAATTCTATAACCCAGGAATTCTACGCTAGGCACGTTAATTTGGCATTTTTCTTTTTTCAGGCGGAGACCCTTCTCTCTGATTCTGGCCAAAACCGATCTGACTCTTTTGTTTAGTTGCTCCTCGTTTGCAGCGGACACCAAGATATCGTCAAAATATGGGACGACTCCCGGTATCCCTTGCAACAGTCGTTCCATGACGCTCTGGAACAATCCTGGAGCAATACTTACGCCGAATTGTAGCCGGTTGCATTTAAACGCTCCTCTGTGCGTCACTATAGTCTGGGCCTCCGCTGTGGCGCTATCTACTGGCAGTTGCTGGTAAGCTTGTGCCATATCTAATTTAGCGAAAACTTTTCCTGGCCCCAATGAGTGCAATAGGTGCTGTACTACGGGCACCGGATATGCGCTCTGTTGTAGCGCGACATTAATTGTGCATTTATAGTCTGCGCACAAACGGACTGATCCGTCTGGCTTGACTGGGGTCACGATGGGCGTTTCCCAGCGCGCGTGATCTACCGGCTCAAGGATTCCTTGCTCCACTAACTTATCTATCTCTTTGTCTATTTTAGGGCGGAGTGCAAAAGGCACTCGTCTTGGTTTAAGTCGGATTGGCGCCACTTTAGGGTCTAAATTGAATGATATTGGTTTACCCACATACTTACCAAGACCGGGGCTGAACACATCCTCGAATTCCTTAAAAATCTGTTCAGCGCTGCTGTTTCTTACGGCGTTGATCCCGGTGACTTCTAACCCCAGGGCTTCAAACCAATCAAGCCCCAGAAGGTTCTGCAATGGCGCGCTGGCGATGGTCACGGGCAGCTGGGCTTCGATGTCCTTGAAACGGATGTGGAATGTGCCTTGGCCCACGATGGGGACTTGGTTCCCCTGGTAGTCTCGTAGCAGGACGTCTGGGGCGTGTAGTTGGCTCTTTCTGAGGCTAGGGATAGCCTGCTTCATGGATGCCCATGAAATGATCGTCAGGGTTGATCCTGTGTCAACTTCTAGCTCGCAGGGTGAGCCCTCCAAGAGGACTGTGACTCTCAGCCTTTTTGGCCGCTTAGGGCGGACCTGATGTATTGTGGTGAGATACGTTCGCAACTCCTCTCTCTGGGTCAACTCTATCTCACCGTCAACATCCTGAAAATACTCTCGTTGAGCGTCTTGATAGAACGCTCTTTCAGCTCTTTGTGTGTGTTCTCTCTGGGGATACGCTCGCTCACTTTCTTGTGAGTAATCTCTCTGGGAATACGCTCGTTCAGCTCTTTGGAAATTTTCTCTCTGGGTAAACACTTGTGGATTTCTCTCTGGGCGCCCTTTTTGGTTCCGCCAAGCCCCTGGGTTGGGCTTCTGTTGGCGGTACATGGGTGGCTGCCGTGAGGCAGGGACTCCGCTCCGGCACACTCGTGCGATGTGCCCAAGTTTGTTGCAGTGCGAACAAACAACGTTCCTGAACCTGCAAGTAGACCTGGGGTGATTCCCTCCGCAGCTTGCGCAGGGCGGCAAACGGGATCCGGGTCTCCCCCCAGGCCTCAAGTGACTGCTCTGCATTAGGTGACTGTCCTCGAACTCGGGATCCTCGTAGTCGGGGCTTGTGTCCTCATAGTGAACTCTGGTTTGTCTCGGTGCTGGCTGGTATGCGCTGGCCCCTCGTTGTATGGTCACCGCTGATTTCTCCGCTGATTCTGACGCTCTTGCTTCGTTTAACGCTGCCTGTAGGGTTAAATTCGGGTTTGCCAACATCTTCTTTTGCAACGAAATGTCTCTTACCCCACAGATGAGCCGCTCTAAGATGTGCTCTTCCAAATCTCTGTATTCGCAGTGAGCTGCTGCTTTTCGTAGGGCTGCAACATATTGATTGATTGATTCTCCCGCCTTCTGAGTCCTCATGTTGAATTCCTTGCGGCAGACATGGCGGGAAGGTTTTGGCGCGTAATGAGTTTGCAGAGTTTGTTGCAACGTCGTCCACGATACTGCCTGTATTGGAGTAGGCGCAGTGAGGTCTCTGGCCGTATTGAAGACTTCCTTTCCGCAGTAGCCGAGGAAGATGTTTTTCTTCCTCGCATCGGTGATCCCCGTGTATTCGTTTGCTTCGAGGAAACACTCGAAACGAATCATGAAAGCTTCCCATTCGTCGTTTTCTGGGTCGAAAGGAGCGGGGGGAGCATGCATCGCCATCTTCTCAGTTTGAATTTGCCGCGCTGCGGTGATCTGAGATGGCTGTCGGAATTGCTGCCGAATTCCTGGGCTGGATCAAATCCGGAGATTCTGGAGTAGCGTTCTTCGTCCTATCTGACTCTCAATCCCACCTTCGTCGCCAATGTTAGATCTGGGTAACGAGAGACAGACTGCGGACACGAAGTGACTTAATAGCTCTTTATTAGTGATAGTAGTGATCCAGCTTACTCTGTGGTCGGAGGGTTCCCCTTTTATAGGGATGAGGCACGCCCATTGACCAATCAGAGGAATACCTGTTTCCCGCTGTAGGAGCGGACCTGAGGGAAGACTTATCCCGATATATGCTAATATCTAACAACGCTCTCTTCTAGCACTGATGATATTACCTAGTTGGGTAACAATACGTCTGCAAGAAAGCCACCAAGCTCAGAGGATCCCTCCAAGTAGAAATAAGTCACGTTTTCCTCTCTGGTCCACTTGGTAAAGCTGTCCAATGAGGATAACTCTATTACTTCAACCTCTTCACCACTACTCCACCCTGATTGTGGAGTTTGAGTTGTGGATCAGTGAATTTTCCAAACTCTTGCTGCAGCAACAAAAAATTAGTGCGTTCTCTGTGCATTTATACAGGCCTGTTTGCTTATAGTATATCGCCTTAATCCTATTAATAAATCTCTCCCCAAAATCCATATCTTTCAGCTGTGCTAACGTAAATTGCCAACTCACATTGTCAAATGCTTTCTGCCGCATTTAGGAAGATCAACGCCATTTGCTTCCCTGGATGTGCTTCATAGTACTCCAACGTGTTTAAAATTATACTCATATTGTCTTTGATTGGTCTCTTAGGCATGAGTCCACTTTGTTCTGGGTGTACGAATTGGTTTAAAAGTCTTTAAAGTCTTTCTACAATGATTGAAGCATGTATTTTATAGTCCGCCTTCAATAAAGATATCGGTCTGTAAAAAATTTTATCATACCTTTGTTAGGGTTCCAAATAGCACCCAAAATAAAATAAGAATCCGAGGCAAGAGATTCCTC